>NC_054494.1:6292843-6425756 GCF_017639515.1 Carcharodon carcharias
CTGCTTTAAATAATGAAGCAAAATAGTTATTCGACATGCCCACCTGTTCCTACTTTTCATCGACAACATCACCATCATCTTTAGCAAGGGGCCTGCACTGCTTCTGAGAACCCACTTTTTCTTAATATAAATGTAAAAAAGTGGTGTTGCTTTTGATAATCTTTAAAAGTTTCTCGTTGTAGATTCCCTTTCTCGTATCTCTTTCTGCTTCGTCATCTTTTGCTGCTCCTTGTATCTCTCCCAGTTGACAGATAATATACTAAGTTTTGCAATTCTTTATGCTTTCTCTGTTAGTTAAATGTTATCCCTTAGCAATTTAATTGTCCATGGCTTTTTCTTTTGGAAAGTAGAGCTCTTTCTCCTTAGGGAAAATACAGGAAATATTGACCATGAGAGCAGTGTTCATGTGGTTAATGGCAGATTATTAAGTAGGCTGCAAAATCCTACTTGATTCATTATCATGTTAAATTCTTTTCTGAACACCTCACACTGATCTGACGTTCTACCCATAATGAAGGTACAAGTTTACCATGGACAGTCTGTTTTACCAAACTGAAGCCAGTCTTACCTAAGTTTAGAATCTTAGTACAGTAGCTGTTTCTCTTTCACAACACTACGTTGAACTTGATCATGTATAGAACCTTGGTTAGGCCACACTTGGAATATAGCGTGCAATTCTGGTTGCCACATTACCAGAAGGATATGGAGGTGTTGGAGAGGGTGTAGAGGAGGTTTACCAGGATGCTGCCCGGTCTGGCGGTTATTAGCTATGAGGAGAGGTAGGAGAAACTCCGATTGTTCTCACTAGAGCAACGGAGATTGAGGGGCGACTTGATAGAAGTTTACAAAATTATGAGTGGCATGGACAGAGTAGACAGTCAGAAGCTTTTTCCCAGGGTGGAAGAGCCAATTACTAGTGGACATAGATTTAAGGTGAGAGGAGAAAACTTTAGAAGAGATGTGCGGGGCAAGTTTTTTACACAGAGGGTAGTGAGTGTCTGGAATTTGCTGCCAGAGGAGGTGGTGGAAGCAGGTATGATAGTGGTGTTTAAGAGGCAGCTTGACAAATACATGAATAGGATGGGAATACGGACCCTGGAAGTGCAAAATGTTTTAGTTGATGGGCAATATGATCGGTGCAGGCTTGAAGGGCCTGTTCCTGTGCTGTACTTTTCTTTGTTCTTTGTTCTTTGATAAGGTTGATATCAGATAAATGTTCATGCATTATTAGACTGTTAGTTAAATCTGACTCATTACTGAATCGAATTTGGCACGCTCCTTTGTTGTCTCTGGAACATACTGTTGAAAAGCACGTCAGACTCACTCAGGAAATTTGTGACTTTCTGGTGTGGGCCACTTTGCTCAGCCCGATCGATATGAAATTTAAAACCCTGCATTATGCCCACGCTCTGCCTTCACTTCCATCTCCACTCTTCTCTTCCCATTCCAAGACTTGAACACAAAAATCCATGCTGACACTCCAGTGCAGTACTGGGGGAGTGCTGCACCATTGGGGGTGCCATCTTCTGGCAGAGATGTCAAACCGAAGCGGGTGGGTGTAAAGGTTCCCATGGCACTAATTCGAAGAAGGTGGGGGGGGTGTTCTCCCTGGCGTCCTGGCCAATATTTATCCCTCAGTCAACATCACATAAAGCAGGTTATCTGGCCAATATCCTATTGCTGTTTGTGGCATCTTGCTGTGCACATCCATCAGACTCTTCACTCTCTGATTCTGACCTTTTGTGCATACCTGGCCCTTTCCCCATCATAAGAAATAAATCTTCAGCTGCCTGGGCCCGAAGCACTAGAATTCTCTCAGCAAACCAACATCTGATCCACCTGCTAATCTCTCTTTCTTTGACTGTGTCCATTTTTGTCTGTGTCTCGGTGACAGGGCCTTGGGATGTTTTCCTGTGTTAAAGATGTGACATAAATGGAAAGAGTTCTGCAGCTCCACTTGCAGCCCCTCAGATACTGAAGCAACCTGCAAACATCCAGGCTTCAGCTGCTAAGTGGAGACACAGTCACCACCACCCCCCTCTCCCCCCCCCCCCCTCACCACACACACACACACACACACAATGCTGGTACATGACCATCACCAACAAAACAGAGCCTAACCAGCTGCAAGGTGTGCCGTCTACAGTTGCACTGCTCGATTCACCAAGGCTTCTTTGGCAGCAGCGTCCAAACCCACGACCTCCACCAGCCGAGAGCAACAGGCACATGGGAATGCCTGCTCCAATTTCCCATTCAAATGGGAACCTTGGAAAGGTTCCTTCCTCATCACTGGTTTAAAATCCTGGAACTCCCTCTCTCCCAGTCCCAGCCTACACAACATCGGCTGCAGTGGTTCAGGGATAACTGAGCATAAGCAGAAAATGTCGGCCTTGACAATGATGTCCACATTCCATTAATACATTTTTAAAAAGGCTATAAATCAATGAAAATTGAAGAGCAAACGAGGATTATAGGAATAATAATGAGAAGCCAAAGGAGAATGTGAGAAAATAAGAGGCTAGAGAGATAAGAAAGCAATTAAAATTTACAAAAGGAATGGTGAAGTATTTTTAATGTACAGCAGGAAACAAAAGATTGTTCAAAGTGAGGGGGGACTCGGAGAGGAGAGAATTAGCCAGTTGTAGCTGAATCAAAAAATGCTGATGGTATTTCATAAATGCTTGACATGTCCATATTCTAAAATACTCGCTCTGCTCCCTGCAGGCTCCCACTGAAGGTTATGTCCCTGTCGGAGTATGGGATCAGATTGTGTCAGTATTCTGGGTGCAGTCATACAGGTTTATAAAAGGCTTCATTCTCACTGAAGCACAGCTCATGAGTCTGGGTATGTACCCTAACAATCCATTTGCACAGAATGTACATATTTAGACAAAATACCATCAGGAGAGTAACACAGGAGTCCACAAAGCATCAGTCTATTTACACTTCTTCATTTTACTTACACTAAAATCAATGGATTCAATGTCAACCATTTTACACACTCACGCACATTTTACACACTCACGCACATTTTACACTGTTTCAGAATCTCATTACTCCAACTGTTTTTAAAACTTCGAAGGCCAGTGGCTGGATGTAAACTGACCCCCCCAAAGCCCGCGCACACACACACACACACACACACACACAAACACACACAGACACACACACACACAAACACACACACACAGACACACACACACACACACACACACACACACACACGCAGGTCACATTCACACTGACCACACACACACAGGTCACATTCACACTATTCACACACACACGGGTCACAGTCACACTATTCACACACACACGGGTCACAGTCACACTGACCACACACACACACGGGTCACAGTCACACTGACAGATGCTGATTTATGGATTATGTTTTATTCTAATTAAATTTCAAAAGGTTTTGGAGAATAAGAGCCAGATTCTTGGCAAGTTACCTGGACATCGGTACAACTTCTTGGCTTGGGTGATGTCACCTTTGCTCAGTCTTACTCTCTGACCAATGGGAGGCCTCATGCCATGTTCATCCCTCCGAGGGAGGATGGTATCCAAAAAAACCCCCCTTTGGAATAAACAGAGAGTGGGAGCCCATGAATATGACAAAATCAGCAACAAAGAGCTCATTGCAAACACAAAGGCTTTGGACCAATCCAATAAATATTCAACTGGGAATACAGAAGTAAGTGGAGCAGTGAGCTGGATGTTTGTGATGGTGTTAGTGAGCAGGCTGAGCCTGACTTACTCACTACAGATCCGGCTGCATCATATTTAAAAACTGCATCCAACTCCCCATCTATTTGGCGATTTTTGGATTCTTTGGAAGGATTATTTTTATTTCTTTCAGTCTCTCTCCTCCATCAGGTCTGTCGCTCTCACCTCCTTTATTTCTCTATCTCTCTCTTGCTCTCTCTCCATTTCCCGCTGCTCGCGTTCTGTGGAAATTTGATGTTTTGAATGCTGAGTTGATGCTGTTGGTGATGGACCTACAGATGCAGAAACACCCTGAAAATCAGACAAGCTGTCCTACTGAAGGCCTCAGCCTGCCAGAGTTACAGGCCTGGTAGCAGGGGAGACCACGGCAGGGCCTTTACTCTCACGTGCTGGGCGTCTATGGTTACCTTGACCATGGCAGCCTCAGGTTGAAGAGATTATTAGGGTGGGGACATGTACAGAGCTGGGCAGTAGTGGAGGCAGGGGCTCTGGCAGGGAGAGAGAGAGAGAGACAGGGGAACTCCTACTCAGGGAGCCTAGTCCCAGCACCCAGATCTCCCATCATCGCCCTACCTAATGCCTGAGGAGGATCCTGCCCAGAGCCTCAGTGGATTCGAAGGATTATTTAATGGCAGACTTTCTGTTTGTGAATAAAGGCAACAAGTAGAAATAAGAACTGTCCAACCCAGAGATCCTGGAGACCAGAGACACTGACCCAGGGCCCAAACACTGGATAGGTACTGCCTCCTGTGTACACATCTGGTTGGAGATTCCCCTGTACAGAGACTCCCCTGTGTGTACACATCTAAATGGAGACTCTCCTGTGTGTACACAACTGGACAAAGACTCTCCTGCATGTACACACCTGGACAAAGACTCCTGCGTGTACACATCTGGATGAAGACTCTCCTGCGTGTACACATCTGGATGAAGACTCTCCTGCGTGTACACATCTAAAAGGAGACACTTCTGCATGCACACATCTGAACGAAGACTCTCCTGCATGTTCACATCTGGATGAAGGCTCTCCTATGTGTACACGTCTGGACTGACAGTGCTCCAATTGTACACATCTGGATAGACACTTCCTTGTGCACACAAATTTGGATGGACATTGCCCCGTGTGTACACACCTGGGCAGATAGCGCCCGTGTACACAGCTCTTGATGGGGTCAGGTTCAATTCTAAATCAGAAATTGCACCAGTGGGGTTAAATGTTCATCTGTTGCTGGAGTCGAGAAACAACTGGGACCAGCAGCTGAAGAAACTTCAAGAGCCTGATTTCTGCTGGAGAGCTGCAGAGTGAAGTGAAGCGATCGGAGAGACACAGCTTTTGCATTAGAGCGATGGGAATTAAGGAACCAGACGCACACACACAGGCTTAGCAAAGAGTTCCATATAATAGTGCAGGGGACTCTATAAAATCACTTAAATATGGAATCCAGCTGTCTTGGAAGTGAAAGGAGTGAGAATACAGGTGAGGGAGAGTGAGACCCAATGTAAACTCATTCAAAACTCAGGTATACAACTGCTTTCACCTAAAGGACACTTGTAACATGACCAAGCATTTCGCAGAAAACAGGAGTTAAAGGTGAGAGAGCAGAGATGACTGAGGGCAAAGTCAGAATTTAGCTGGGCAGTTGTAGGGAGAGACACAGAGGGGGAAGCAGTTCAGAGATAGAATTCCACCTAGTGAAGATAAGCTGTAAGGTATGTTACGTACAGGGATGAAAGTGGGACATAGAAGAGATAGGGAGGGGGTGGGGGGTTCACACAAAGCTTCAAAATCAATCCACTGGGATAAAGAAGTGAGCGAGAGTGGGAGCCAATGCACGGAGCTGGTGTCAGTGGAGATGGGAACAAATAAATGTATTAAAGGACACCAGAGTTAAGGAGTAGGGTTTCAGTGGTAATGGGGCGAGCTACAGACAGAGGCAGGAAAGGATTACATTTGGAGCATCAAGCGGAGCTCAAACACGATACCGAGGTTCCTCTCAGTCAGTACTGAGGTTCCTCTCGGTCAGTACCGAGGTTCCTCTCGGTCAGTACCGAGGTTCCTCTCGGTCAGTACCGAGGTTCCTCTCGGTCAGTACCGAGGTTCCTCTCGGTCAGTACCGAGGTTCCTCTCGGTCAGTACCGAGGTTCCTCTCGGTCAGTACTGAGGTTCCTCACAGTCAGTACTGAGGTTCCTCTCGGTCAGTACTGAGGTTCCTCTCGGTCAGTACTGAGGTTCCTCTCGGTCAGTACTGAGGTTCCTCTCGGTCAGTACTGAGGTTCCTCTCGGTCAGTACCGAGGTTCCTCTCGGTCAGTACTGAGGTTCCTCACAGTCAGTACTGAGGTTCCTCTCGGTCAGTACTGAGGTTCCTCTCGGTCAGTACTGAGGTTCCTCTCGGTCAGTACTGAGGTTCCTCTCGGTCAGTACTGAGGTTCCTCTCGGTCAGTACTGAGGTTCCTCTCGGTCAGTAGCGAGGTTCCTCTCGGTCAGTACCGAGGTTCCTCTCGGTCAGTACTGAGGTTCCTCACAGTCAGTACCGAGGTTCCTCTCGGTCAGTACCGAGGTTCCTCTCGGTCAGTACCGAGGTTCCTCTCGGTCAGTACCGAGGTTCCTCTCGGTCAGTACTGAGGTTCCTCACAGTCAGTACCGAGGTTCCTCTCGGTCAGTACCGAGGTTCCTCTCGGTCAGTACTGAGGTTCCTCTCGGTCAGTACCGAGGTTCCTCTCGGTCAGTACTGAGGTTCCTCACAGTCAGTACTGAGGTTCCTCTCGGTCAGTACTGAGGTTCCTCTCGGTCAGTACTGAGGTTCCTCACAGTCAGTACTGAGGTTCCTCTCGGTCAGTACCGAGGTTCCTCTCGGTCAGTACCGAGGTTCCTCTCGGTCAGTACCGAGGTTCCTCTCGGTCAGTAGCGAGGTTCCTCTCGGTCAGTACCGAGGTTCCTCTCGGTCAGTACCGAGGTTCCTCTCGGTCAGTACCGAGGTTCCTCTCGGTCAGTAGCGAGGTTCCTCTCGGTCAGTACCGAGGTTCCTCTCGGTCAGTACCGAGGTTCCTCTCGGTCAGTACCGAGGTTCCTCTCGGTCAGTAGCGAGGTTCCTCTCGGTCAGTAGCGAGGTTCCTCTCGGTCAGTACCGAGGTTCCTCTCGGTCAGTACTGAGGTTCCTCTCGGTCAGTACCGAGGTTCCTCTCGGTCAGTACCGAGGTTCCTCTCGGTCAGTACTGAGGTTCCTCTCGGTCAGTACTGAGGTTCCTCACAGTCAGTACTGAGGTTCCTCTCGGTCAGTACCGAGGTTCCTCTCGGTCAGTACCGAGGTTCCTCACAGTCAGTACCGAGGTTCCTCTCGGTCAGTACCGAGGTTCCTCTCGGTCAGTACCGAGGTTCCTCTCGGTCAGTACTGAGGTTCCTCACAGTCAGTACTGAGGTTCCTCTCGGTCAGTACCGAGGTTCCTCTCGGTCAGTACTGAGGTTCCTCACAGTCAGTACTGAGGTTCCTCTCGGTCAGTACTGAGGTTCCTCTCGGTCAGTACCGAGGTTCCTCTCGGTCAGTACCGAGGTTCCTCTCGGTCAGTACCGAGGTTCCTCTCGGTCAGTACCGAGGTTCCTCTCGGTCAGTACCGAGGTTCCTCTCGGTCAGTACCGAGGTTCCTCTCGGTCAGTACCGAGGTTCCTCTCGGTCAGTACCGAGGTTCCTCTCGGTCAGTACTGAGGTTCCTCTCGGTCAGTACCGAGGTTCCTCTCGGTCAGTACTGAGGTTCCTCTCGGTCAGTACCGAGGTTCCTCTCGGTCAGTACCGAGGTTCCTCTCGGTCAGTACTGAGGTTCCTCACAGTCAGTACTGAGGTTCCTCTCGGTCAGTACCGAGGTTCCTCTCGGTCAGTACCGAGGTTCCTCTCGGTCAGTACCGAGGTTCCTCTCGGTCAGTACCGAGGTTCCTCTCGGTCAGTACCGAGGTTCCTCTCGGTCAGTACTGAGGTTCCTCTCGGTCAGTACCGAGGTTCCTCTCGGTCAGTACCGAGGTTCCTCTCGGTCAGTACCGAGGTTCCTCTCGGTCAGTACCGAGGTTCCTCTCGGTCAGTACCGAGGTTCCTCTCGGTCAGTACCGAGGTTCCTCTCGGTCAGTACCGAGGTTCCTCTCGGTCAGTACCGAGGTTCCTCTCGGTCAGTAGCGAGGTTCCTCTCGGTCAGTACCGAGGTTCCTCTCGGTCAGTACCGAGGTTCCTCTCGGTCAGTACTGAGGTTCCTCTCGGTCAGTACCGAGGTTCCTCTCGGTCAGTACTGAGGTTCCTCACAGTCAGTACTGAGGTTCCTCTCGGTCAGTACCGAGGTTCCTCTCGGTCAGTACCGAGGTTCCTCTCGGTCAGTACCGAGGTTCCTCTCGGTCAGTACCGAGGTTCCTCTCGGTCAGTACCGAGGTTCCTCTCGGTCAGTACCGAGGTTCCTCTCGGTCAGTACCGAGGTTCCTCTCGGTCAGTACCGAGGTTCCTCTCGGTCAGTACTGAGGTTCCTCTCGGTCAGTAGCGAGGTTCCTCTCGGTCAGTACCGAGGTTCGTCTCGGTCAGTACTACATGATATATATCAGGGCATGTTTCTCTTGCTAAGGGGTCAGAGATGAAATACATTTTTTTTTCAAATTTGGGTCTATTTTTTCACCTGTCCAATGGTTTTTTGAAGGGGTGGGGAGTATAAATGTTCTGTTGCATTTGCTATCCCCAAGTGTATGGGACCAACTGGTTGAGGCAAAGGATCGTTACGCTTGCAGGCATTGTCTGAATGACCCACTGGTTATGGATAGCATCATCAAGATACAGGGCGTAGATGAGGAATTGAAGAAAAAGGAAGAAACCGTATTGCTCCACATGGACAACCATGTCATTGTGAGAAAAGTGACCACTGTTAGGGGTGTGGGAGGAGTGATCATTGTAAGAATGAGAGAGGAGTGACCATTGCAAGGGATATGGGAGGAGTGATCATTGTACAGGGTGCGGGAGGAGTGATAATTGTACAGGCTGTGGGAGGAGTGATCATTGTACAGGGTGAGGGAGGAGTGACCATTGCAAGAGATATGGGAGGAGTGATGATTGTAATGGGTGTGGGAGGAGTGATCATTGTAATGGGTGTGGGAGGAGTGATCATTGTAAGGGATGTGTGATGAGTGATAATTGTACAGGGTGTGGGAGGAGTGAACATTGTAAGGGATGTGTGATGAGTGATCATTGTACAGGGTGTGGGAGGAGTGAACATTGTAAGGGGTGTGGGAGGAGTGATCATTCTAAGGGATGTGGGAGGAGTGATCATTGTAAGGGATGGGGGAGGAGTGACCATTGTACAGGGTGTGGGAGGAGTGATCATTGTAAGGGACGTGGGAGGAGGGATCATTGTACAGGGTGTTGGAGGAGTGATCATTGTAGGGATGTGGGAGGAGTGATCATTGTAAGGGATGTGGGATGAGTGAGCATTGTAAGGGATGTGGGATGAGTGATCATTGTTAGGGATGTGGGAGGAGTGATCATTGTAATGGGTGTGGGATGAGTGATCATTGTAAAGGATGTGGGAGGAGTGATCATTGTAAGGGATGTGGGATGAGTGATCATTGTAAGGGATGTGGGATGAGTGATCATTGTTAGGGATGTGGGAGGAGTGATCACTGTAAGGGATGTGGGAGGAGTGATCATTGTACAGAGTGTGGGAGAAGAGGCCATTGTAAGGGATCTGGGATGAGTGATCATTGTAAGGGATGTGGGATGAGTGATCATTGTTAGAGATGTGGGAGGAGTGAACATTGTAAGGGGTGTGGGAGGAGTGACCAATGTAAGGGATGTGGGAGGAGTGAACATTGTAAGGGATGTGGGAGGAGTGATCATTGTACAGAGTGTGGGAGAAGTGGCCATTGTAAGGGATGTGGGATGAGTGATCATTATAAGGGATGTGGGATGAGTGATCATTGTAAGGGATGTGGGAGGAGTGGCCATTGTAAGGGTTGTGGGATGAGTGATCATTGTAAGGGATGTGGGATGAGTGATCATTGTAAGGGATGTGGGAGGAGTGAACATTATACAGGGTTTGGGAGGAGTGACAATTGTAAGGGATGTGGGAGGAGTGAACAATGTAAGGGGTGTGGGAGGAGTGATCATTGTAAGGGGTGTGGGAGGAGTGAACATTGTAAGGGGTGTGGGAGGAGTGACAATTGTACAGGGTGTGGGATGAGTGATCATTGTAAGGGATGTGGGAGGAGTGATCATTGTACAGAATGTGGGAGAAGTGGCCATTGTAAGGGATGTGGGATGAGTGATCATTGTAAGGGATGTGGGAGGAGTGGCTATTGTAAGGGATGTGGGATGAGTGACCATTGTAAGGGATGTGGGATGAGTGATCATTGTAAGGGATGTGGGATGAGTGACCATTGTAAGGGATGTGGGATGACTGATCATTGTAAGGGATGTGGGTGGAGTGGCCATTGTAAGGGATGTGGGATGAGTGACCATTGTAAGGGATGTGGGATGAGTGACCATTGTAAGGGATGTGGGATGAGTAACCATTGCAAGGGATATGGGAGGAGTGATCATTGTAAGTGATGTGGGAGGAGTGATCATTGTACAGGGTTTGGGAGGAGTGACCATTGCAAGAGATATGGGAGGAGTGATCATTGTACAGGATGTGGGAGGAGTGATCATTGTAAGGGATGTGGGAGGAGTGATCATTGTAAGGGATGTGGAAGGAGTGATCATTGTACAGGGTGTGGGATGATTGATCATTGTACAGGGTGTGGGAGGAGTGACTATTGCAAGAGATATGGGAGGAGTGATCATTGTAATGGGTGTGGGAGGAGTGATGATTGTACAGGGTGTGGGAGGAGTGATCATTCTATGGGTGCGGGAGGAGAGACCACTAAAAGGGGTGTGGGGAAGTGATAATTGTAAGGGATGTGTGATGAGTGATCATTGTACAGGGTGTGGAAGGAGTGATCATTGTAAGGGATGTGGGATGAGTGATCATTGTTAGGGATGTGGGAGGAGTGGCCATTGTAAGGGATGTGGGATGAGTGATCATTGTAAAGGATGTGGGATGAGTGATCATTGTAAGGGATGTGGGAGGAGTGGCCATTGTAAGTGATGTGGGATGAGTGATCATTGTAAGGGATGTGGGAGGAGTGATCATTATACAGGGTGTGGGAGGAGTGACAATTGTAAGGGATGTGGGAGGAGTGATCATTGTAAGGGATGTGGGAGGAGTGATCATTGTAAGGGATGTGGGAGGTTTGATCATTGTACAGTGTATGGGAGGAGTGATCATTGTAAGGGATGTGGGAGGAGTGCCCATTGTAAGGGATGTGGGAGGAGTTATCATTGTAAGTGATGTGGGATGAGTGATCATTGTAAGGGATCGGGGAGGAGTGATCATTGTACAGGGTGTGGGAGGAGTGATAATTGTACAGGGTGTGGGAGGAGTGATCATTGTAAGGGATGTGGGAGGAGTGACCATTGTAAGGGATGTGGGAGGAGTGATCATTGTACAGGGTATGGGTGGAGTGATCATTGTAAGGGATGTGGGAGGAGTGCCCATTGTAAGGGATGTGGGAGGAGTTATCATTGTAAGTGATGTGGGATGAGTGATCATTGTAAGGGATCGGGGAGGAGTGATCATTGTAAGTGATGTGGGATGAGTGATCATTGTAAGGGATCGGGGAGGATTGATCATTTAAGGGGTGAGGGAGGGGTGATCATTGTAAGGGGTGTGGGAGGAGTGACCATTGTAAGGGATGTGGGAGGAGTGATCATTGTAAGGGATGTGGGAGCAGTGAACATTGTAAGGGATGTGGGAGGAGTGATCATTGTACAGGGTGTGGGAGGAGTGATCATTGTAAGGGATGTGGGAGGAGTGGCCATTGTAAGGAGTAGTTATCATTGTAAGTGATGTGGAATGAGTGATCATTGTAGGGGATCGGGGAGGAGTGATCATTGTAATTGATGCGGGATGAGTGATCATTGTAAGGGATCAGGGAGGATTGATCATTGTACAGGGTTTGGGATGAGTGATCATTGTAAGGGATGTGGGAAGAGTGGCCATTGTAAGGGATATGGGATGAGTGATCATTGTAAGGGATGTGGGAGGAGTGGCCATTATAAGGGATGTGGGATGGGTGATCATTATAAGGGATGTGGGATGAGTGATCATTGTAAGGGATGTGGGAGGAGTGGCCATTGTAAGGGATGTGGGATGAGTGATCATTGTAAGGGATGTGGGATGAGTGATCATTGTAAGGAATGTGGGAGGAGTGATCATTATACAGGGTTTGGGAGGAGTGACAATTGTAAGGGATGTGGGAGGAGTGAACATTGTAAGGGGTGAGGGAGGAGTGATCATTGTAAGGGGTGTGGGAGGAGTGAACATTGTAAGGGGTGTGGGAGGAGTGATCATTGTAAGGGGTGTGGGAGGAGTGACCATTGTACAGGGTGTGGGATGAGTGATCATTGTAAGGGATGTGGGAGGCGTGATCATTGTACAGAATGTGGGAGAAGTGGCCATTGTAAGGGATGTGGGATGATTGATCATTGTAAGGGATGTGGGTGGAGTGGCCATTGTAAGGGATGTGGGACGAGTGGCCATTGTAAGGGATGTGGGATGAGTGATCATTGTACAGGGTGTGGGAGGAGTGAACATTGTAAGGGGTGAGGGAGGAGGGATCATTGTACAGGGTGTTGGAGGAGTGATCATTGTTAGGGATGTGGGAGGAGTGATCATTGTAAGGGATGTGGGATGAGTGATCATTGTAAGGGATGTGGGAGGAGTGATCATTGTAAGGGGTGCGGGATGAGTGAACATTTTAAGGGGTGTGGGAGGAGTGACCATTGTAAGGGATGTGGGAGGAGTGATCATTGTACAGAGTGTGGGAGAAGTGGCCATTGTAAGGGATGTGGGATGAGTGATCATCGTGAGGGATGTGGGATGAGTGATCATTGTAAGGGATGTGGGATGAGTGATCATTGTTAGAGATGTGGGAGGAGTGAACATTGTAAGGGATGTGTGATGAGTGATCATTGTACAGGGTGTGGGAGGTGTGAACATTGTAAGGGGTGTGGGAGGAGTGATCATTGTAAGGGATGTGGGAGGAGTGATCATTGTAAGGGATGGGGGAGGAGTGACCATTGTACAGGGTGTGGGAGGAGTGATCATTGTAAGGGACGTGGGAGGAGGGATCATTGTACAGGGTGTTGGAGGAGTGATCATTGTAGGGATGCGGGAGGAGTGATCATTGTAAGGGATGTGGGATGAGTGAGCATTGTAAGCGATGTGGGATGAGTGATCATTGTTAGGGATGTGGGAGGAGTGATCATTGTAATGGGTGTGGGATGAGTGATCATTGTAAGGGATGTGGGAGGAGTGATCATTGTAAGGGATGTGGGATGAGTGATCATCGTAAGGGATTTGGGATGAGTGATCATTGTTAGGGATGTGGGAGGAGTGAGGACTGTAAGGGATGTGGGAGGAGTGATCATTGTACAGAGTGTGGCAGAAGAGGCCATTGTAAGGGATCTGGGATGAGTGATCATTGTAAGGGATGTGGGATGAGTGATGATTGTAAGGGATGTGGGATGAGTGATCATTGTAAGGGATGTGGGAGGAGTGGCCATTGTAAGGGATGTGGGATGAGTGATCATTGTAAGGGATGTGGGATGAGTGATCATTGTAAGGGATGTGGGAGGAGTGATCATTATACAGGGTTTGGGAGGAGTGACAATTGTAAGGGATGTGGGAGGAGTGAACATTGTAAGGGGTGTGGGAGGAGTGATCATTGTAAGGGGTGTGGGAGGAGTGAACATTGTAAGGGGTGTGGGAGGAGTGATCATTGTAAGGGGTGTGGGAGGAGTGACCATTGTACAGGGTGTGGGATGAGTGATCATTGTAAGGGATGTGGGAGGAGTGATCATTGTACAGAATGTGGGAGAAGTGGCCATTGTAAGGGATGTGGGATGAGTGATCATTGTAAGGGATGTGGGTGGAGTGGCTATTGTAAGGGATGTGGGATGAGTGACCATTGTAAGGGATGTGGGATGACTGATCATTGTAAGGGATGTGGGTGGAGTGGCCATTGTAAGGGATGTGGGATGAGTGACCATTGTAAGGGATGTGGGATGAGTGACCATTGTAAGGGATGTGGGATGAGTAACCATTGCAAGGGATATGGGAGGAGTGATCATTGTAAGTGATGTGGGAGGAGTGATCATTGTACAGGGTTTGGGAGGAGTCACCATTGCAAGAGATATGGGAGGAGTGATCATTGTACAGGATGTGGGAGGAGTGATCATTGTAAGGGATGTGGGAGGAGTGATCATTGTAAGGGATGTGGAAGGAGTGATCATTGTACAGGGTGTGGGATGAGTGATCATTGTACAGGGTGTGGGAGGAGTGACTATTGCAAGAGATATGGGAGGAGTGATCATTGTAATGGGTGTGGGAGGAGTGATCATTGTACAGGGTGTGGGAGGAGTGATCATTGTAAGGGATGTGGGAGGAGTGATCATTGTAAGGGATATGGGAGGAGTGACCATTGTACAGGATGTTGGAGGAGTGATCATTCTATGGGTGCGGGAGGAGAGACCACTAAAAGGGGTGTGGGGAAGTGATCATTGTAAGGGATGTGTGATGAGTGATCATTGTACAGGGTGTGGAAGGAGTGATCATTGTAAGGGATGTGGGATGAGTGATCATTGTTAGGGATGTGGGAGGAGTGAACATTGTAAGGGGTGTGGGAGGAGTGACCATTGTAAGGGATGTGGGAGGAGTGATCATTGTACAGAGTGTGGGAGAAGTGGCCATTGTAAGGAATGTGGGATGAGTGATCATTGTAAGGGATGTGGGATGTGTGATCATTGTAAGGGATGTGGGATGAGTGACCATTGAAAGGGTTGTGGGATGAGTGATCATTGTCAGGGATGTGGGAGGAGTGGCCATTGTAAGGGATGTGGGATGAGTGATCATTGTACAGAGTGTGGGAGAAGTGGCCATTGTAAGGGATGTGGGATGAGTGATCATTGTAAGGGATGTGGAGGACTGGCCATTGTAAGGGATGTGGGATGAGTGATCATTGTAAGGGATGTGGGATGAGTGATCATTGTAAGCGATGTGGGAGGAGTGGCCATTGTAACGGAGGTGGGATGAGTGATCATTGTAAGGGATGTGGGATGAGTGATCATTGTAAGGGATGTGGGAGGAGTGGCCATTGTAAGGGAAGTGGAATGAGTGATCATTGTAAGGGATGTGGGAGGAGTGGCCATTGTAAGGGATGTGGGATGAGTGACCATTGTAAGTAATGTGGGATGAGTGATCATTGTAAGGGATGTGGGAGGAGTGGCCATTGTAAGGGATGTGGGATGAGTGATCATTGTAAGGGATGTGGGATGAGTGATCATTGTAAGGGATGTGGGAGGAGTGGCCATTGTAAGGGATGTGGGATGAGTGATCATTGTAAGGGATGTGGGAGGAGTGGCCATTGTAAGGGATGTGGGATGAGTGATCATTGTAAGGGATGTGGGATGAGAGATCATTGTAAGGGATGTGGGAGGAATGGCCATTGTAAGGGATGTGGGAGGATGAACATTATACAGGGTGTGGGAGGAGTGACAATTGTAAGGGATTTGGGAGGAGTGATCATTGTAAGGGATGTGGGAGGAGTGATCATTGTAAGGGATGTGGGAGGATTGATCATTGTACAGTGTATGGGAGGAGTGACCATTGTAAGGGATGTGGGAGGAGTGATCATTGTACAGGGTGTGGGAGGAGTGATCATTGTAAGGGATGTGGGAGGAGTGACCATTGTAAGGGATGTGGGAGGAGTGATCATTGTACAGGGTGTGGGAGGAGTGATCATTGTAAGGGATGTGGGAGGAGTGGCCATTGTAAGGGATGTGGGAGGAGTTATCATTGTAAGTGATGTGGGATGAGTGATCATTGTAAGGGATCGGGGAGGAGTGATCATTGTTAGTGATGTGGGATGAGTGATCAATGTAAGGGATCGGGGAGGATTGATCATTGTAAGGGGTGAGGGAGGGGTGATCATTGTAAGGGGTGTGGGATGAGTGATCATTGTAAGGGATGTGGGAGGAGTGGCCATTGTAAGGGATGTGGGATGAGTGATCATTGTAAGGGATGTGGGAGGAGTGGCCATTGTAAGGGATGTGGGATGAGTGATCATTGTAAGGGATGTGGGATGAGTGGCCATTGTAAGGGATGTGGGATGAGTGATCATTGTAAGGGATGTGGGAGGAGTGGCCATTGTAAGGGTTGTGGGATGAGTGATCATTGTAAGGGATGTGGGATGAGTGATCATTGTAAGGGATGTGGGAGGAGTGGCCATTGTAAGTGATGTGGGATGAGTGATCATTGTAAGGGATGTGGGAGGAGTGATCATTATACAGGGTGTGGGAGGAGTGACAATTGTAAGGGATGTGGGAGGAGTGATCTTTGTAAGGGATGTGGGAGGAGTGATCATTGTAAGGGATGTGGGAGGTTTGATCATTGTACAGTGTATGGGAGGCGTGACCATTGTATGGGATGTGGGAGGAGTGATCATTGTACAGGGTGTGGGAGGAGTGTTCATTGTAAGGGATGTGGGAGGAGTGACCATTGTAAGGGATGTGGGAGGAGTGATCATTGTACAGGGTATGGGTGGAGTGATCATTGTAAGGGATGTGGGAGGAGTGCCCATTGTAAGGGATGTGGGAGGAGTTATCATTGTAAGTGATGTGGGATGAGTGATCATTGTAAGGGATCGGGGAGGAGTGATCATTGTAAGTGATGTGGGATGAGTGATCATTGTAAGGGATCGGGGAGGATTGATCATTTAAGGGGTGAGGGAGGGGTGATCATTGTAAGGGGTGTGGGAGGAGTGATCATTGTAAGGGATGTGGGAGGAGTGATCATTGTAAGGGATGTGGGAGCAGTGAACATTGTAAGGGATGTGGGAGGAGTGATCATTGTACAGGGTGTGGGAGGAGTGATCATTGTAAGGGATGTGGGAGGAGTGGCCATTGTAAGGGATGTGGGAGTAGTTATCATTGTAAGTGATGTGGGATGAGTGATCATTGTAAGGGATCGGGGAGGAGTGATCATTGTAATTGATGTGGGATGAGTGATCATTGTAAGGGATCAGGGAGGATTGATCATTGTACAGGGTTTGGGATGAGTGATCATTGTAAGGGATTTGGGAAGAGTGGCCATTGTAAGGGATATGGGATGAGTGATCATTGTAAGGGATGTGGGAGGAGTGGCCATTATAAGGGATGTGGGATGAGTGATCATTATAACGGATGTGGGATGAGTGATCATTGTAAGGGATGTGGGAGGAGTGGCCATTGTAAAGGATGTGGGATGAGTGATCATTGTAAGGGATGTGGGATGAGTGATCATTGTAAGGAATGTGGGAGGAGTGATCATTATACAGGGTTTGGGAGGAGTGACAATTGTAAGGGATGTGGGAGGAGTGAACATTGTAAGGGGTGAGGGAGGAGAGATCATTGTAAGGGGTGTGGGAGGAGTGAACATTGTAAGGGGTGTGGGAGGAGTGATCATTGTAAGGGGTGTGGGAGGAGTGACCATTGTACAGGGTGTGGGATGAGTGATCATTGTAAGGGATGTGGGAGGCGTGATCATTGTACAGAATGTGGGAGAAGTGGCCATTGTAAGGGATGTGGGATGATTGATCATTGTAAGGGATGTGGGTGGAGTGGCCATTGTAAGGGATGTCGGATGAGTGGCCATTGTAAGGGATGTGGGATGAGTGATCATTGTAAGGGATGTGGGATGAGTGATCATTGTAAGGGATCGGGGAGGATTGATCATTGTAAGGGGTGAGGGAGGGGTGATCATTGTAAGGGGTGTGGGAGGAGTGATCATTGTAAGGGATGTGGGAAGAGTGATCATTGTAAGGGATGTGGGAGCAGTGACCATTGTAAGGGATGTGGGAGGAGTGATCATTGTACAGGGTGTGGGAGGAGTGATCATTGTAAGGGATGTGGGAGGAGTGGCCATTGTAAGGTATGTGGGAGTAGTGATCATAGCAAGTGATGTGGGATGAGTGATCATTGTACGGGATCGGGGAGGAGTGATCATTGTAATTGATGTGGGATGAGTGATCACTGTAAGGGATCAGGGAGGATTGATCATTGTACAGGGTTTGGGATGAGTGATCATTGTAAGGGATGTGGGAAGAGTGGCCATTGTAAGGGATATGGGATGAGTGATCATTGTAAGGGATGTGGGAGGAGTGGCCATTGTAAGGGATGTGGGATGAGTGATCATTATAAGGGATGTGGGATGAGTGATCATTGTAAGGGATGTGGGAGGAGTGGCCATTGTAAGGGATGTGGGATGAGTGATCATTGTAAGGGATGTGGGATGAGTGATCATTGTAAGGAATGTGGGAGGAGTGATCATTATACAGGGTTTGGGAGGAGTGACAATTGTAAGGGTTGTGGGAGGAGTGAACATTGTAAGGGGTGTGGGAGGAGTGATCATTGTAAGGAGTGTGGGAGGACTGAACATTGTAAGGGGTGTGGGAGGAGTGATCATTGTAAGGGGTGTGGGAGGAGTGACCATTGTACAGGGTGTGGGATGAGTGATCATTGTAAGGGATGTGGGAGGCGTGATCATTGTACAGAATGTGGGAAAAGTGGCCTTTGTAAGGGATGTGGGATGATTGATCATTGTAAGGGATGTGGGTGGAGTGGCCATTGTAAGGGATGTGGGATGAGTGGCCATTGTAAGGGATGTGGGATGAGTGATCATTGTACAGGGTGTGGGATGAGTGAACATTGTAAGGGGTGTGGGAGGAGTGATCATTGTAAGGGATGTGGGAGGAGTGATCATTGTAAGGGATGGGGGAGCTGTGACCATTGTACAGAGTGTGGGAGGAGTGATCATTGTAAAGGACGTGGGAGGAGGGATCATTGTACAGGGTGTTGGAGGAGTGATCATTGTTAGGGATGTGGGAGGAGTGATCATTGTAAGGGATGTGGGATGAGTGATCATTGTATGGGATGTGGGATGAGTGATCATTGTACAGGGTGTGGGATGAGTGAACATTGTTGGGGGGTGTGGGAGGAGTGATCATTATAAGGGATGTGGGAGGAGTGATCATTGTAAGGGATGGGGGAGCTGTGACCATTGTACAGAGTGTGGGAGGAGTGATCATTGTAAGGGACGTGGGAGGAGGGATCATTGTACAGGGTGTTGGAGGAGTGATCATTGTTAGGGATGTGGGAGGAGTGATCATTGTAAGGGATGTGGGATGAGTGATCATTGTAAGGGATGTGGGATGAGAGATCATTGTAAGGGATGTGGGATGAGTGATCATTGTTAGGGATGTGGGAGGAGTGATCATTGTAATGGGTGTGGGATGAGTGATCATTGTAAGGGATGTGGGAGGAGTGATCATTGTAAGGGATGTGGGATGAGTGATCATCGTAAGGGATGTGGGATGAGTGATCATTGTTAGGGATGTGGGAGGAGTGATCACTGTAAGGGATGTGGGAGGAGTGATCATTGTACAGAGTGTGGGAGAAGAGGCCATTGTAAGGGATCTGGGATGAGTGATCATTGTAAGGGATGTGGGATGAGTGATCATTGTTAGAGATGTGGGAGGAGTGAAAATTGTAAGGGGTGTGGGAGGAGTGACCAATGTAAGGGATGTGGGAGGAGTGAACATTGTAAGGGATGTGGGAGGAGTGATCATTGTACAGAGTGTGGGAGAAGTGGCCATTGTAAGGGATGTGGGATGAGTGATCATTGTAAGGGATGTGGGATGAGTGACCATTGTAAGGGATGTGGGATGAGTGACCATTGCAAGGGATGTGGGAGGAGTGATCATTGTAAGGGATGTGGGAGGAGTGGCCATTGTAAGGGATGTGGGATGAGTGATCATTGTAAGGGATGTGGGATGAGTGATCATTGTAAGGGATGTGGGAGGAGTGGCCATTGTAAGGGATGTGGGATGAGTGATCATTATAAGGGATGTGGGATGAGTGATCATTGTAAGGGATGTGGGAGGAGTGGCCATTGTAAGGGTTGTGGGATGAGTGATCATTGTAAGGGATGTGGGATGAGTGATCATTGTAAGGGATGTGGGAGGAGTGAACATTATACAGGGTTTGGGAGGAGTGACAATTGTAAGGGATGTGGGAGGAGTGAACAATGTAAGGGGTGTGGGAGGAGTGATCATTGTAAGGGGTGTGGGAGGAGTGAACATTGTAAGGGGTGTGGGAGGAGTGACAATTGTACAGGGTGTGGGATGAGTGATCATTGTAAGGGATGTGGGAGGAGTGATCATTGTACAGAATGTGGGAGAAGTGGCCATTGTAAGGGATGTGGGATGAGTGATCATTGTAAGGGATGTGGGAGGAGTGGCTATTGTAAGGGATGTGGGATGAGTGACCATTGTAAGGGATGTGGGATGAGTGATCATTGTAAGGGTTGTGGGATGAGTGACCATTGTAAGGGATGTGGGATGACTGATCATTGTAAGGGATGTGGGTGGAGTGGCCATTGTAAGGGATGTGGGATGAGTGACCATTGTAAGGGATGTGGGATGAGTGACCATTGTAAGGGATGTGGGATGAGTAACCATTGCAAGGGATATGGGAGGAGTGATCATTGTAAGTGATGTGGGAGGAGTGATCATTGTACAGGGTTTGGGAGGAGTGACCATTGCAAGAGATATGGGAGGAGTGATCATTGTACAGGATGTGGGAGGAGTGATCATTGTAAGGGATGTGGGAGGAGTGATCATTGTAAGGGATGTGGAAGGAGTGATCATTGTACAGGGTGTGGGATGAGTGATCATTGTACAGGGTGTGGGAGGAGTGACTATTGCAAGAGATATGGGAGGAGTGATCATTGTAATGGGTGTGGGAGGAGTGATCATTGTACAGGGTGTGGGAGGAGTGATCATTGTAAGGGATGTGGGAGGAGTGATCATTGTAAGGGATATGGGAGGAGTGACCATTGTACAGGATGTTGGAGGAGTGATCATTCTATGGGTGCGGGAGGAGAGACCACTAAAAGGGGTGTGGGGAAGTGATAATTGTAAGGGATGTGTGATGAGTGATCATTGTACAGGGTGTGGAAGGAGTGATCATTGTAAGGGATGTGGGATGAGTGATCATTGTTAGGGATGTGGGAGGAGTGGCCATTGTAAGGGATGTGGGATGAGTGATCATTGTAAGGGATGTGGGATGAGTGATCATTGTAAGGGATGTGGGAGGAGTGGCCATTGTAAGTGATGTGGGATGAGTGATCATTGTAAGGGATGTGGGAGGAGTGATCATTATACAGGGTGTGGGAGGAGTGACAATTGTAAGGGATGTGGGAGGAGTGATCATTGTAAGGGATGTGGGAGGAGTGATCATTGTAAGGGATGTGGGAGGTTTGATCATTGTACAGTGTATGGGAGGAGTGATCATTGTAAGGGATGTGGGAGGAGTGCCCATTGTAAGGGATGTGGGAGGAGTTATCATTGTAAGTGATGTGGGATGAGTGATCATTGTAAGGGATCGGGGAGGAGTGATCATTGTACTGGGTGTGGGAGGAGTGATAATTGTACAGGGTGTGGGAGGAGTGATCATTGTAAGGGATGTGGGAGGAGTGACCATTGTAAGGGATGTGGGAGGAGTGATCATTGTACAGGGTTTGGGTGGAGTGATCATTGTAAGGGATGTGGGAGGAGTGCCCATTGTAAGGGATGTGGGAGGAGTTATCATTGTAAGTGATGTGGGATGAGTGATCATTGTAAGGGATCGGGGAGGAGTGATCATTGTAAGTGATGTGGGATGAGTGATCATTGTAAGGGATCGGGGAGGATTGATCATTTAAGGGGTGAGGGAGGGGTGATCATTGTAAGGGGTGTGGGAGGAGTGATCATTGTAAGGGATGTGGGAGGAGTGATCATTGTAAGGGATGTGGGAGGAGTGAACATTGTAAGGGATGTGGGAGGAGTGATCATTGTACAGGGTGTGGGAGGAGTGATCATTGTAAGGGATGTGGGAGGAGTGGCCATTGTAAGGGATGTGGGAGTAGTTATCATTGTAAGTGATGTGGAATGAGTGATCATTGTAGGGGATCGGGGAGGAGTGATCATTGTAATTGATGTGGGATGAGTGATCATTGTAAGGGATCAGGGAGGATTGATCATTGTACAGGGTTTGGGATGAGTGATCATTGTAAGGGATGTGGGAAGAGTGGCCATTGTAAGGGATATGGGATGAGTGATCATTGTAAGGGATGTGGGAGGAGTGGCCATTATAAGGGATGTGGGATGAGTGATCATTATAAGGGATGTGGGATGAGTGATCATTGTAAGGGATGTGGGAGGAGTGGCCATTGTAAGGGATGTGGGATGAGTGATCATTGTAAGGGATGTGGGATGAGTGATCATTGTAAGGAATGTGGGAGGAGTGATCATTATACAGGGTTTGGGAGGAGTGACAATTGTAAGGGATGTGGGAGGAGTGAACATTGTAAGGGGTGAGGGAGGAGTGATCATTGTAAGGGGTGTGGGAGGAGTGATCATTGTAAGGGGTGTGGGAGGAGTGATCATTGTAAGGGGTGTGGGAGGAGTGACCATTGTACAGGGTGTGGGATGAGTGATCATTGTAAGGGATGTGGGAGGCGTGATCATTGTACAGAATGTGGGAGAAGTGGCCATTGTAAGGGATGTGGGATGATTGATCATTGTAAGGGATGTGGGTGGAGTGGCCATTGTAAGGGATGTGGGATGAGTGGCCATTGTAAGGGATGTGGGATGAGTGATCATTGTACAGGGTGTGGGAGGAGTGAACATTGTAAGGGGTGAGGGAGGAGGGATCATTGTACAGGGTGTTGGAGGAGTGATCATTGTTAGGGATGTGGGAGGAGTGATCATTGTAAGGGATGTGGGAAGAGTGATCATTGTAAGGGATGTGGGATCAGTGATCATTGTAAGGGATGTGGGATGAGTGAACATTGTAAGGGGTGTGGGAGGAGTGACCATTGTAAGGGATGTGGGAGGAGTGATCATTGTACAGAGTGTGGGAGAAGTGGCCATTGTAAGGGATGTGGGATGAGTGATCATTGTGAGGGATGTGGGATGAGTGATCATTGTAAGGGATGTGGGATGAGTGATCATTGTTAGAGATGTGGGAGGAGTGAACATTGTAAGGGATGTGTGATGAGTGATCATTGTACAGGGTGTGGGAGGAGTGAACATTGTAAGGGGTGTGGGAGGAGTGATCATTGTAAGGGATGTGGGAGGAGTGATCATTGTAAGGGATGGGGGAGGAGTGACCATTGTACAGGGTGTGGGAGGAGTGATCATTGTAAGGGACGTGGGAGGAGGGATCATTGTACAGGGTGTTGGAGGAGTGATCATTGTTAGGGATGTGGGAGGAGTGATCATTGTAAGGGATGTGGGAAGAGTGATCATTGTAAGGGATGTGGGATGAGTGATCATTGTTAGGGATGTGGGAGGAGTGATCATTGTAATGGGTGTGGGATGAGTGATCATTGTAAGGGATGTGGGAGGAGTGATCATTGTAAGGGATGTGGGATGAGTGATCATCGTAAGGGATGTGGGATGAGTGATCATTGTTAGGGATGTGGGAGGAGTGATCACTGTAAGGGATGTGGGAGGGGTGACCATTGTAAGGGATGTGGGAGGAGTGAACATTGTAAGGGATGTGGGAGGAGTGATCATTGTAAGGGATGTGGGATGAGTGGCATTGTAAGGGATGTGGATGAGTGATCATTGTAAGGGATGTGGGAGGAGTGGCCATTGTAAGGGATGTGGGATGAGTGATCATTGTAAGGGATGTGGGATGAGTGATCATTGTAAGGGATGTGGGAGGAGTGACATTGTACAGGGATGTGGGATGAGTGATCATTGTAAGGGATGTGGGATGAGTGATCATTGTAAGGGATGTGGGAGGAGTGGCCATTGTAAGGGATGTGGGAGGAGTGATCATTGTAAGGGATGTGGGAGGAGTGATCATTGTAAGGGATGTGGGAGGAGTGACCATTGTACAGGGTGTGGGATGAGTGATCATTGTAAGGGATGTGGGAGGAGTGACCATTGTAAGGGATGTGGGATGAGTGATCATTGTAAGGGATGTGGGATGAGTGACCATTGCAAGGGATATGGGAGGAGTGATCATTGTAAGTGATGTGGGAGGAGTGATCATTGTACAGGGTTTGGGAGGAGTGACCATTGCAAGAGATATGGGAGGAGTGATCATTGTACAGGATGTGGGAGGAGTGATCATTGTAAGGGATGTGGGAGGAGTGATCATTGTAAGGGATGTGGAAGGAGTGATCATTGTACAGGGTGTGGGATGAGTGATCATTGTACAGGGTGTGGGAGGAGTGACTATTGCAAGAGATATGGGAGGAGTGATCATTGTAATGGGTGTGGGAGGAGTGATCATTGTACAGGGTGTGGGAGGAGTGATCATTGTAAGGGATGTGGGAGGAGTGATCATTGTAAGGGATATGGGAGGAGTGACCATTGTACAGGATGTTGGAGGAGTGATCATTCTATGGGTGCGGGAGGAGAGACCACTAAAAGGGGTGTGGGGAAGTGATCATTGTAAGGGATGTGTGATGAGTGATCATTGTACAGGGTGTGGGAAGGAGTGATCATTGTAAGGGATGTGGGATGAGTGATCATTGTTAGGGATGTGGGAGGAGTGGCCATTGTAAGGGATGTGGGATGAGTGATCATTGTAAGGGATGTGGGATGAGTGATCATTGTAAGGGATGTGGGAGGAGTGGCCATTGTAAGGGATGTGGGATGAGTGATCATTGTAAGGGATGTGGGAGGAGTGATCATTATACAGGGTGTGGGAGGAGTGACAATTGTAAGGGATGTGGGAGGAGTGATCATTGTAAGGGATGTGGGAGGAGTGATCATTGTAAGGGATGTGGGAGGTTTGATCATTGTACAGTGTATGGGAGGAGTGATCATTGTAAGGGATGTGGGAGGAGTGCCCATTGTAAGGGATGTGGGAGGAGTTATCATTGTAAGTGATGTGGGATGAGTGATCATTGTAAGGGATCGGGGAGGAGTGATCATTGTACAGGGTGTGGGAGGAGTGATAATTGTACAGGGTGTGGGAGGAGTGATCATTGTAAGGGATGTGGGAGGAGTGACCATTGTAAGGGATGTGGGAGGAGTGATCATTGTACAGGGTATGGGTGGAGTGATCATTGTAAGGGATGTGGGAGGAGTGCCCATTGTAAGGGATGTGGGAGGAGTTATCATTGTAAGTGATGTGGGATGAGTGATCATTGTAAGTGATGTGGGATGAGTGATCATTGTAAGGGATCGGGGAGGATTGATCATTTAAGGGGTGAGGGAGGGGTGATCATTGTAAGGGGTGTGGGAGGAGTGATCATTGTAAGGGATGTGGGAGGAGTGATCATTGTAAGGGATGTGGGAGCAGTGAACATTGTAAGGGATGTGGGAGGAGTGATCATTGTACAGGGTGTGGGAGGAGTGATCATTGTAAGGGATGTGGGAGGAGTGGCCATTGTAAGGGATGTGGGAGTAGTTATCATTGTAAGTGATGTGGAATGAGTGATCATTGTAGGGGATCGGGGAGGAGTGATCATTGTAATTGATGTGGGATGAGTGATCATTGTAAGGGATCAGGGAGGATTGATCATTGTACAGGGTTTGGGATGAGTGATCATTGTAAGGGATGTGGGAAGAGTGGCCATTGTAAGGGATATGGGATGAGTGATCATTGTAAGGGATGTGGGAGGAGTGGCCATTATAAGGGATGTGGGATGAGTGATCATTATAAGGGATGTGGGATGAGTGATCATTGTAAGGGATGTGGGAGGAGTGGCCATTGTAAGGGATGTGGGATGAGTGATCATTGTAAGGGATGTGGGATGAGTGATCATTGTAAGGAATGTGGGAGGAGTGATCATTATACAGGGTTTGGGAGGAGTGACAATTGTAAGGGATGTGGGAGGAGTGAACATTGTAAGGGGTGAGGGAGGAGTGATCATTGTAAGGGGTGTGGGAGGAGTGAACATTGTAAGGGGTGTGGGAGGAGTGATCATTGTAAGGGGTGTGGGAGGAGTGACCATTGTACAGGGTGTGGGATGAGTGATCATTGTAAGGGATGTGGGAGGCGTGATCATTGTACAGAATGTGGGAGAAGTGGCCATTGTAAGGGATGTGGGATGATTGATCATTGTAAGGGATGTGGGTGGAGTGGTCATTGTAAGGGATGTGGGACGAGTGGCCATTGTAAGGGATGTGGGATGAGTGATCATTGTACAGGGTGTGGGAGGAGTGAACATTGTAAGGGGTGAGGGAGGAGGGATCATTGTACAGGGTGTTGGAGGAGTGATCATTGTTAGGGATGTGGGAGGAGTGATCATTGTAAGGGATGTGGGATGAGTGATCATTGTAAGGGATGTGGGATGAGTGATCATTGTAAGGGGTGCGGGATGAGTGAACATTTTAAGGGGTGTGGGAGGAGTGACCATTGTAAGGGATGTGGGAGGAGTGATCATTGTACAGAGTGTGGGAGAAGTGGCCATTGTAAGGGATGTGGGATGAGTGATCATCGTGAGGGATGTGGGATGAGTGATCATTGTAAGGGATGTGGGATGAGTGATCATTGTTAGAGATGTGGGAGGAGTGAACATTGTAAGGGATGTGTGATGAGTGATCATTGTACAGGGTGTGGGAGGTGTGAACATTGTAAGGGGTGTGGGAGGAGTGATCATTGTAAGGGATGTGGGAGGAGTGATCATTGTAAGGGATGGGAGAGGAGTGACCATTGTACAGGGTGTGGGAGGAGTGATCATTGTAAGGGACGTGGGAGGAGGGATCATTGTACAGGGTGTTGGAGGAGTGATCATTGTTAGGGATGTGGGAGGAGTGATCATTGTAAGGGATGTGGGATGAGTGATCATTGTAAGGGATGTGGGATGAGTGATCATTGTTAGGGATGTGGGAGGAGTGATCATTGTAATGGGTGTGGGATGAGTGATCATTGTAAGGGATGTGGGAGGAGTGATCATTGTAAGGGATGTGGGATGAGTGATCATCGTAAGGGATGTGGGATGAGTGATCATTGTTAGGGATGTGGGAGGAGTGAGCACTGTAAGGGATGTGGGAGGAGTGATCATTGTACAGAGTGTGGGAGAAGAGGCCATTGTAAGGGATCTGGGATGAGTGATCATTGTAAGGGATGTGGGATGAGTGATCATTGTAAGGGATGTGGGATGAGTGATCATTGTAAGGGATGTGGGAGGAGTGGCCATTGTAAGGGATGTGGGATGAGTGATCATTGTAAGGGATGTGGGATGAGTGATCATTGTAAGGGATGTGGGAGGAGTGATCATTATACAGGGTTTGGGAGGAGTGACAATTGTAAGGGATGTGGGAGGAGTGAACATTGTAAGGGGTGTGGGAGGAGTGATCATTGTAAGGGGTGTGGGAGGAGTGAACATTGTAAGGGGTGTGGGAGGAGTGATCATTGTAAGGGGTGTGGGAGGAGTGACCATTGTACAGGGTGTGGGATGAGTGATCATTGTAAGGGATGTGGGAGGAGTGATCATTGTACAGAATGTGGGAGAAGTGGCCATTGTAAGGGATGTGGGATGATTGATCATTGTAAGGGTGTGGTGGAGTGGCATTGTAAGGGATGTGGGATGAGTGACATTGTAAGGGATGTGGGATGAGTGGCTCATTGTAAGGGATGTGGCATGAGTGACCATTGTAAGGGATGTGGGTGGAGTGTCATTGTAAGGGATGTGGGAGGAGTGATCATTGTAAGGGATGGGGAGGAGTGATCATTGTAAGTGATGTGGGAGGAGTGATCATTGTAAGGGTGTGGGAGGAGTGCATTGTAAGGGATTTGGGAGGAAGTGATCATTGTAAGGGATGTGGGAGGAGTGCATCATTGTAAGGGATGTGGGAGGAGTGATCATTGTAAGGGATGTGGGCAGGAGTGATCATTGTACAGGGTGTGGGAGGAGTGATCATTGTAAGGGTGTGGGAGGAGTGAACATTGTAAGAGATGTGGGAGGAGTGATCATTGTAAGGGTGTGGGAATGACGTGATCATTGTAAGGGCTGTGGGAGGAGTGATCATTGTAAGGGATGTGGGAGGAGTGATCATTGTAAGGGATATGGGAGGAGTGACCATTGTACAGGATGTTGGAGGAGTGATCATTCTATGGGTGCGGGAGGAGAGACCACTAAAAGGGGTGTGGGGAAGTGATCATTGTAAGGGATGTGTGATGAGTGATCATTGTACAGGGTGTGGAAGGAGTGATCATTGTAAGGGATGTGGGATGAGTGATCATTGTTAGGGATGTGGGAGGAGTGAACATTGTAAGGGGTGTGGGAGGAGTGACCATTGTAAGGGATGTGGGAGGAGTGATCATTGTACAGAGTGTGGGAGAAGTGGCCATTGTAAGGGATGTGGGATGAGTGATCATTGTAAGGGATGTGGGATGAGTGATCATTGTACAGGGATGTGGGATGAGTGACCATTGTAAGGGATGTGGGAGGACTGATCATTGTCAGGGATGTGGGAGGAGTGGCCATTGTAAGGGATGTGGGATGATTGATCATTGTACAGAGTGTGGGAGAAGTGGCCATTGTAAGGGATGTGGGATGAGTGATCATTGTAAGGGATGTGGGAGGACTGGCCATTGTAAGGGATGTGGGATGAGTGATCATTGTAAGGGATGTGGGATGAGTGATCATTGTAAGCGATGTGGGAGGAGTGGCCATTGTAACGGATGTGGGATGAGTGATCATTGTAAGGGATGTGGGATGAGTGATCATTGTAAGGGATGTGGGAGGAGTGGCCATTGTAAGGGATGTGGAATGAGTGATCATTGTAAGGGATGTGGGAGGAGTGGCCATTGTAAGGGATGTGGGATGAGTGACCATTGTAAGGGATGTGGGATGAGTGATCATTGTAAGGGATGTGGGAGGAGTGGCCATTGTAAGGGATGTGGGATGAGTGATCATTGTAAGGGATGTGGGATGAGTGATCATTGTAAGGGATGTGGGAGGAGTGGCCATTGTAAGGGATGTGGGATGAGTGATCATTGTAAGGGATGTGGGAGGAGTGGCCATTGTAAGGGATGTGGGATGAGTGATCATTGTAAGGGATGTGGGAGGAGTGATCATTGTACAGGGTGTGGGAGGAGTGGCCATTGTAAGGGATGTGGGAGGAGTGATCATTGTACAGGGTGTGGGAGGAGTGATCATTGTAAGGGATGTGGGAGGAGTGATCATTGTAAGGGATGTGGGAGGAGTGATCATTGTAAGGGATGTGGGAGGAGTGATCATTGTACAGGGTTTGGGAGGAGTGATCATTGTAAGGGATGTGGGAGGAGTGAACATTGTAAGGGATGTGGGAGGAGTGATCATTGTAAGTGATGTGGGATGAGTGATCATTGTAAGTGATGTGGGAGGAGTGATCATTGTAAGGGATGTGGGATGAGTGATCATGTAAGGATGTGGGAGGAGTGATCATTGTAAGGGATGTGGGATGAGTGATCATTGTAAGGGTGTGGGAGGAGTGAACATTGTAAGGGATGTGGGAGGAGTGATCATTGTACAGGATGTGGGAGGAGTGAACATTGTAAGGGATGTGGGAGGAGTGATCATTGTAAGGATGTGGGAGGAGTGATCATTGTAAGGGATGTGGGAGGAGTGATCATTGTAAGGGATGTGGGATGAGTGATCATTGTAAGGGATGTGGGATGAGTGATCATTGTAAGGGATCTGGGATGAGTGATCATTGTAAGGGATGTGGGATGAGTGATCATTGTTAGAGATGTGGGAGGAGTGAACATTGTAAGGGATGTGGGATGAGTGATCATTGTAAGGGATGTGGGAGGAGTGGCCATTGTAAGGGATGTGGGATGAGTGATCATTGTAAGGGATGTGGGAGGATTGACCATTGTAAGGGATGTGGGATGAGTGATCATTGTAAGGGATGTGGGAGAGTGATCATTGTAAGGGATGTGGGAGGAGTGATCATTGTAAGGGATGTGGGAGGAGTGATCATTGTAAGGGATGTGGGAGGAGTGATCATTGTAAGGGATGTGGGAGGAGTGATCATTGTAAGGATGTGGGATGAGTGACATTGTAAGGGATGTGGGAGGAGTGATCATTGTACAGGGATGTGGGAGGAGTGATCATTGTAAGGGGTGTGGGAGGAGTGAAAATTGTAAGGGGTGTGGGAGGAGTGATCATTGTAAGGGATGTGGGATGAGTGATCATTGTAAGGGATGTGGGAGGAGTGACCATTGTACAGGGATGTGGGAGGAGTGATCATTGTAAGGGATGTGGGAGGAGTGATCATTGTAAGGGATGTGGGAGGAGTGATCATTGTAAGGGATGTGGGAGGAGTGATCATTGTACAGGGATGTGGGAGGAGTGATCATTGTAAGGGATGTGGGAGGAGTGATCATTGTACAGGGATGTGGGAGGAGTGATCATTGTAAGGGATGTGGGATGAGTGAACATTGTAAGGGATGTGGGATGAGTGATCATTGTAAGGGATGTGGGATGAGTGATCATTGTAAGGGATGTGGGAGCAGTGACCATTGTAAGGGATGTGGGAGGAGTGATCATTGTACAGGGTGTGGGAGGAGTGATCATTGTAAGGGATGTGGGAGGAGTGATCATTGTAAGGGATGTGGGATGAGTGATCATTGTAAGGGATGTGGGAGGAGTGATCATTGTAAGGGATGTGGGATGAGTGATCATTGTAAGGGATGTGGGATGAGTGATCATTGTAAGGGATGTGGGAGGAGTGGCCATTGTAAGGGATGTGGGATGAGTGATCATTGTAAGGGATGTGGGATGAGTGATCATTGTAAGGGATGTGGGAGGAGTGGACATTGTAAGGGATGTGGGATGAGTGATCATTGTAAGGGATGTGGGATGAGTGATCATTGTAAGGGATGTGGGAGGAGTGATCATTATACAGGGTTTGGGAGGAGTGACAATTGTAAGGGATGTGGGAGGAGTGAACATTGTAAGGGGTGTGGGAGGAGTGATCATTGTAAGGGTTGTGGGAGGAGTGAACATTGTAAGGGGTGTGGGAGGAGTGATCATTGTAAGGGGTGTGGGAGGAGTGACCATTGTACAGGGTGTGGGATGAGTGATCATTGTAAGGGATGTGGGAGGAGTGATCATTGTACAGAATGTGGGAGAAGTGGCCATTGTAAGGGATGTGGGAGGACTGGCTATTGTAAGGGATGTGGGATGAGTGACCATTGTAAGGGATGTGGGATGACTGATCATTGTAAGGGATGTGGGTGGAGTGGCCATTGTAAGGGATGTGGGATGAGTGACCATTGTAAGGGATGTGGGATGAGTGACCATTGTAAGGGATGTGGGATGAGTAACCATTGCAAGGGATATGGGAGGAGTGATCATTGTAAGTGATGTGGGAGGAGTGATCATTGTACAGGGTTTGGGAGGAGTGACCATTGCAAGAGATATGGGAGGAGTGATCATTGTACAGGATGTGGGAGGAGTGATCATTGTAAGGGATGTGGGAGGAGTGATCATTGTAAGGGATGTGGAAGGAGTGATCATTGTACAGGGTGTGGGATGAGTGATCATTGTACAGGGTGTGGGAGGAGTGACTATTGCAAGAGATATGGGAGGAGTGATCATTGTAATGGGTGTGGGAGGAGTGATCATTGTACAGGCTGTGGGAGGAGTGATCATTGTAAGGGATGTGGGAGGAGTGATCATTGTAAGGGATATGGGAGGAGTGACCATTGTACAGGATGTTGGAGGAGTGATCATTCTATGGGTGCGGGAGGAGAGACCACTAAAAGGGGTGTGGGGAAGTGATCATTGTAAGGGATGTGTGATGAGTGATCATTGTACAGGGTGTGGAAGGAGTGATCATTGTAAGGGATGTGGGATGAGTGATCATTGTTAGGGATGTGGGAGGAGTGAACATTGTAAGGGGTGTGGGAGGAGTGACCATTGTAAGGGATGTGGGAGGAGTGATCATTGTACAGAGTGTGGGAGAAGTGGCCATTGTAAGGGATGTGGGATGAGTGATCATTGTAAGGGATGTGGGATGTGTGATCATTGTAAGGGATGTGGGATGAGTGACCATTGAAAGGGATGTGGGATGAGTGATCATTGTCAGGGATGTGGGAGGAGTGGCCATTGTAAGGGATGTGGGATGAGTGATCATTGTACAGAGTGTGGGAGAAGTGGCCATTGTAAGGGATGTGGGATGAGTGATCATTGTAAGGGATGTGGAGGACTGGCCATTGTAAGGGATGTGGGATGAGTGATCATTGTAAGGGATGTGGGATGAGTGATCATTGTAAGCGATGTGGGAGGAGTGGCCATTGTAACGGAGGTGGGATGAGTGATCATTGTAAGGGATGTGGGATGAGTGATCATTGTAAGGGATGTGGGAGGAGTGGCCATTGTAAGGGAAGTGGAATGAGTGATCATTGTAAGGGATGTGGGAGGAGTGGCCATTGTAAGGGATGTGGGATGAGTGACCATTGTAAGGATGTGGGATGAGTGATCATTGTAAGGGATGTGGGAGGAGTGGCCATTGTAAGGGATGTGGGATGAGTGATCATTGTAAGGGATGTGGATGAGTGATCATTGTAAGGGATGTGGGAGGAGTGGCCATTGTAAGGGATGTGGGATGAGTGATCATTGTAAGGGATGTGGGAGGAGTGGCCATTGTAAGGGATGTGGGATGAGTGATCATTGTAAGGGATGTGGGATGAGAGATCATTGTAAGGGATGTGGGAGGAATGGCCATTGTAAGGGATGTGGGAGGATGAACATTATACAGGGTGTGGGAGGAGTGACAATTGTAAGGGATGTGGGAGGAGTGATCATTGTAAGGGATGTGGGAGGAGTGATCATTGTAAGGGATGTGGGAGGATTGATCATTGTACAGTGTATGGGAGGAGTGATCATTGTAAGGGATGTGGGAGGAGTGGCCATTGTAAGGGATGTGGGAGGAGTTATCATTGTAAGGGATGTGGGATGAGTGATCATTGTAAGGGATCGGGGAGGAGTGATCATTGTAAGTGATGTGGGAGGAGTGATCATTGTAAGGGATCGGGGAGGATTGATCATTGTAAGGGGTGAGGGAGGGGTGATCATTGTAAGGGGTGTGGGAGGAGTGATCATTGTAAGGGATGTGGGAAGAGTGATCATTGTAAGGGATGTGGGAGCAGTGACCATTGTAAGGGATGTGGGAGGAGTGATCATTGTACAGGGTGTGGGAGGAGTGATCATTGTAAGGGATCAGGGAGGATTGATCATTGTACAGGGTTTGGGATGAGTGATCATTGTAAGGGATGTGGGAAGAGTGGCCATTGTAAGGGATATGGGATGAGTGATCATTGTAAGGGATGGGGGAGGAGTGGCCATTGTAAGGGATGTGGGAGTAGTTATCATTGTAAGTGATGTGGGATGAGTGATCATTGTAAGGGATCGGGGAGGAGTGATCATTGCAATTGATGTGGGATGAGTGATCATTGTAAGGGATCAGGGAGGATTGATCATTGTACAGGGTTTGGGATGAGTGATCATTGTAAGGGATGTGGGAAGAGTGGCCATTGTAAGGGATGTGGGATGAGTGATCATTGTAAGGGATGTGGGAGGAGTGGCCATTGTAAGGGATGTGGGATGAGTGATCATTGTAAGGGATGTGGGATGAGTGATCATTGTAAGGGATGTGGGAGGAGTGATCATTGTAAGGGATGTGGGATGAGTGATCATTGTAAGGGATGTGGGATGAGTGATCATTGTAAGGGATGTGGGAGGAGTGATCATTGTAAGGGATGTGGGATGAGTGATCATTGTAAGGGATGTGGGAGGAGTGATCATTGTAAGGGATGTGGGATGAGTGATCATTGTAAGGGATGTGGGATGAGTGATCATTGTAAGGGATGTGGGAGGAGTGATCATTGTAAGGGATGTGGGAGGAGTGATCATTGTAAGGGATGTGGGATGGAGTGATCATTGTAAGGGATGTGGGAGGAGTGATCATTGTAAGGGATGTGGGATGAGTGAGCCATTGTAAGGGATGTGGGATGAGTGATCATTGTAAGGGATGTGGGATGAGTGATCATTGTAAGGATGTGGGATGAGTGATCATTGTAAGGGATGTGGGAGGAGTGATCATTGTAAGGGATGTGGGATGAGTGACATTGTAAGGGATGTGGGAGGAGTGATCATTGTAAGGGGTGTGGGAGGAGTGACAATTGTAAGGGATGTGGGAGGAGTGATCATTGTAAGGGATGTGGGAGGAGTGATCATTGTAAGGGATGTGGGAGGAGTGATCATTGTACAGGGTATGGGAGGAGTGATCATTGTAAGGGATGTGGGAGGAGTGGACATTGTAAGGGATGTGGGAGGAGTGATCATTGTAAGGGATGTGGGATGAGTGATCATTGTAAGGGATCGGGGAGGAGTGATCATTGTACAGGGTGTGGGAGGAGTGATCATTGTAAGGGATGTGGGAGGAGTGATCATTGTAAGGGATGTGGGATGAGTGATCATTGTAAGGGATGTGGGAGGAGTGATCATTGTACAGGGTTTGGGAGGAGTGACAATTGTAAGGGATGTGGGAGGAGTGAACATTGTAAGGGGTGTGGGAGGAGTGATCATTGTAAGGGGTGTGGGAGGAGTGAACATTGTAAGGGGTGTGGGAGGAGTGATCATTGTAAGGGGTGTGGGAGGAGTGACCATTGTACAGGGTGTGGGATGAGTGATCATTGTAAGGGATGTGGGAGGAGTGATCATTGTACAGAATGTGGGAGAAGTGGCCATTGTAAGGGATGTGGGATGAGTGATCATTGTAAGGGATGTGGGATGAGTGACCATTGTAAGGGATGTGGGATGAGTGATCATTGTAAGGGATGTGGGTGGAGTGGCCATTGTAAGGGATGTGGGATGAGTGACCATTGTAAGGGATGTGGGATGAGTGACCATTGTAAGGGATGTGGGAGGAGTAACCATTGCAAGGGATATGGGAGGAGTGATCATTGTAAGTGATGTGGGAGGAGTGATCATTGTACAGGGTTTGGGAGGAGTGACCATTGCAAGAGATATGGGAGGAGTGATCATTGTACAGGATGTGGGAGGAGTGATCATTGTAAGGGATGTGGGAGGAGTGATCATTGTAAGGGATGTGGAAGGAGTGATCATTGTACAGGGTGTGGGATGAGTGATCATTGTACAGGGTGTGGGAGGAGTGACTATTGCAAGAGATATGGGAGGAGTGATCATTGTAATGGGTGTGGGAGGAGTGATCATTGTAATGGGTGTGGGAGGAGTGATCATTGTAAGGGATGTGGGAGGAGTGATCATTGTAAGGGATATGGGAGGAGTGACCATTGTACAGGATGTTGGAGGAGTGATCATTCTATGGGTGCGGGAGGAGAGACCACTAAAAGGGGTGTGGGGAAGTGATCATTGTAAGGGATGTGTGATGAGTGATCATTGTACAGGGTGTGGAAGGAGTGATCATTGTAAGGGATGTGGGATGAGTGATCATTGTTAGGGATGTGGGAGGAGTGAACATTGTAAGGGGTGTGGGAGGAGTGACCATTGTAAGGGATGTGGGAGGAGTGATCATTGTACAGAGTGTGGGAGAAGTGGCCATTGTAAGGAATGTGGGATGAGTGATCATTGTAAGGGATGTGGGATGTGTGATCATTGTAAGGGATGTGGGATGAGTGACCATTGAAAGGGATGTGGGATGAGTGATCATTGTCAGGGATGTGGGAGGAGTGGCCATTGTAAGGGATGTGGGATGAGTGATCATTGTACAGAGTGTGGGAGAAGTGGCCATTGTAAGGGATGTGGGATGAGTGATCATTGTAAGGGATGTGGGAGGACTGGCCATTGTAAGGGATGTGGGATGAGTGATCATTGTAAGGGATGTGGGATGAGTGATCATTGTAAGCGATGTGGGAGGAGTGGCCATTGTAACGGATGTGGGATGAGTGATCATTGTAAGGGATGTGGGATGAGTGATCATTGTAAGGGATGTGGGAGGAGTGGCCATTGTAAGGGAAGTGGAATGAGTGATCATTGTAAGGGATGTGGGAGGAGTGGCCATTGTAAGGGATGTGGGATGAGTGACCATTGTAAGGGATGTGGGATGAGTGATCATTGTAAGGGATGTGGGAGGAGTGGCCATTGTAAGGGATGTGGGATGAGTGATCATTGTAAGGGATGTGGGATGAGTGATCATTGTAAGGGATGTGGGAGGAGTGGCCATTGTAAGGGATGTGGGATGAGTGATCATTGTAAGGGATGTGGGAGGAGTGGCCATTGTAAGGGATGTGGGATGAGTGATCATTGTAAGGGATGTGGGATGAGTGATCATTGTAAGGGATGTGGGAGGAGTGGCCATTGTAAGGGATGTGGGAGGAGTGATCATTGTAAGGGATGTGGGAGGAGTGAACATTGTAAGGGATGTGGGAGGAGTGATCATTGTAAGGGATGTGGGAGGAGTGATCATTGTAAGGGATGTGGGAGGAGTGATCATTGTAAGGGATGTGGGAGGAGTGATCATTGTAAGGGATGTGGGAGGAGTGACCATTGTAAGGGATGTGGGAGGAGTGATCATTGTAAGGGATGTGGGAGGAGTGATCATTGTAAGGGATGTGGGAGGAGTGATCATTGTAAGGGATGTGGGATGAGTGATCATTGTAAGGGATGTGGGAGGAGTGATCATTGTAAGGGATGTGGGAGGAGTAACCATTGTAAGGGATGTGGGAGGAGTTATCATTGTAAGTGATGTGGGATGAGTGATCATTGTAAGTGATGTGGGATGAGTGATCATTGTAAGGGATGTGGGAGGAGTGATCATTGTAAGGGATGTGGGAGGAGTGATCATTGTAAGGGATGTGGGAGGAGTGATCATTGTAAGGGATGTGGGAGGAGTGATCATTGTAAGGGATGTGGGAGGAGTGATCATTGTAAGGGATGTGGGAGGAGTGATCATTTTACAGGGTGTGGGAGGAGTGATCATTGTAAGGGATGTGGGAGGAGTGATCATTGTAAGGGATGTGGGATGAGTGATCATTGTAAGGGATCGGGGAGGAGTGATCATTGTAATTGATGTGGGATGAGTGATCATTGTAAGGGATGTGGGAGGATTGATCATTGTACAGGGTTTGGGATGAGTGATCATTGTAAGGGATGTGGGAAGAGTGACCATTGTAAGGGATCTGGGATGAGTGATCATTGTAAGGGATGTGGGAGGAGTGATCATTGTAAGGGATGTGGGATGAGTGATCATTGTAAGGGATGTGGGAGGAGTGATCATTGTAAGGGATGTGGGAGGAGTGATCATTGTAAGGGATGTGGGAGGAGTGACCATTGTAAGGGATGTGGAGGAGTGAACATTGTAAGGGGTGTGGGAGGAGTGATCATTGTAAGGGATGTGGGAGGAGTGCCATTGTAAGGGATGTGGGAGGAGTGATCATTGTAAGGGATGTGGGAGGAGTGAACATTGTACGGGATGTGGGATGAAGTGATCATTGTAAGGGATGTGGGAGGAGTGATCATTGTAAGGGATGTGGGAGAAGTGAGCCATTGTACAGGGTGTGGGATGAGTGAACATTGTAAGGGATGTGGGATGAGTGACCATTGTAAGGGATGTGGGATGAGTGATCATTGTAAGGGATGTGGGAGGAGTGCTCATTGTAAGGGATGTGGGATGAGTGATCATTGTAAGGGATGTGGGATGAGTGATCATTGTAAGGGATGTGGGATGAGTGATCATTGTAAGGGATGTGGGAGGAGTGGCCATTGTAAGGGATGTGGGATGAGTGATCATTGTAAGGGATGTGGGATGAGTGATCATTGTAAGGGATGTGGGAGGAGTGGCCATTGTAAGGGATGTGGGATGAGTGATCATTGTAAGGGATGTGGGAGGAGTGATCATTATACAGGGTGTGGGAGGAGTGACAATTGTAAGGGATGTGGGAGGAGTGATCATTGTAAGGGATGTGGGAGGAGTGATCATTGTAAGGGATGTGGGAGGTTTGATCATTGTACAGTGTATGGGAGGAGTGACCATTGTAAGGGATGTGGGAGGAGTGATCATTGTACAGGGTGTGGGAGGAGTGATCATTGTAAGGGATGTGGGAGGAGTGACCATTGTAAGGGATGTGGGAGGAGTGATCATTGTACAGGGTATGGGTGGAGTGATCATTGTAAGGGATGTGGGAGGAGTGCCCATTGTAAGGGATGTGGGAGGAGTTATCATTGTAAGTGATGTGGGATGAGTGATCATTGTAAGGGATCGGGGAGGAGTGATCATTGTAAGTGATGTGGGATGAGTGATCATTGTAAGGGATCGGGGAGGATTGATCATTTAAGGGGTGAGGGAGGGGTGATCATTGTAAGGGGTGTGGGAGGAGTGATCATTGTAAGGGATGTGGGAGGAGTGATCATTGTAAGGGATGTGGGAGCAGTGAACATTGTAAGGGATGTGGGAGGAGTGATCATTGTACAGGGTGTGGGAGGAGTGATCATTGTAAGGGATGTGGGAGGAGTGGCCATTGTAAGGGATGTGGGAGTAGTTATCATTGTAAGTGATGTGGGATGAGTGATCATTGTAAGGGATCGGGGAGGAGTGATCATTGTAATTGATGTGGGATGAGTGATCATTGTAAGGGATCAGGGAGGATTGATCATTGTACAGGGTTTGGGATGAGTGATCATTGTAAGGGATGTGGGAAGAGTGGCCATTGTAAGGGATATGGGATGAGTGATCATTGTAAGGGATGTGGGAGGAGTGGCCATTATAAGGGATGTGGGATGAGTGATCATTATAAGGGATGTGGGATGAGTGATCATTGTAAGGGATGTGGGAGGAGTGGCCATTGTAAGGGATGTGGGATGAGTGATCATTGTAAGGGATGTGGGATGAGTGATCATTGTAAGGAATGTGGGAGGAGTGATCATTATACAGGGTTTGGGAGGAGTGACAATTGTAAGGGATGTGGGAGGAGTGAACATTGTAAGGGGTGAGGGAGGAGTGATCATTGTAAGGGGTGTGGGAGGAGTGAACATTGTAAGGGGTGTGGGAGGAGTGATCATTGTAAGGGGTGTGGGAGGAGTGACCATTGTACAGGGTGTGGGATGAGTGATCATTGTAAGGGATGTGGGAGGCGTGATCATTGTACAGAATGTGGGAGAAGTGGCCATTGTAAGGGATGTGGGATGATTGATCATTGTAAGGGATGTGGGTGGAGTGGCCATTGTAAGGGATGTGGGACGAGTGGCCATTGTAAGGGATGTGGGATGAGTGATCATTGTACAGGGTGTGGGAGGAGTGAACATTGTAAGGGGTGAGGGAGGAGGGATCATTGTACAGGGTGTTGGAGGAGTGATCATTGTTAGGGATGTGGGAGGAGTGATCATTGTAAGGGATGTGGGATGAGTGATCATTGTAAGGGATGTGGGAGGAGTGATCATTGTAAGGGATGTGGGATGAGTGATCATTGTAAGGGGTGTGGGAGGAGTGACCATTGTAAGGGATGTGGGAGGAGTGATCATTGTAAGGGATGTGGGAGGAGTGGCCATTGTAAGGGATGTGGGATGAGTGATCATTGTGAGGGATGTGGGATGAGTGATCATTGTAAGGGATGTGGGATGAGTGATCATTGTTAGAGATGTGGGAGGAGTGAACATTGTAAGGGATGTGTGATGAGTGATCATTGTACAGGGTGTGGGAGGAGTGAACATTGTAAGGGGTGTGGGAGGAGTGATCATTGTAAGGGATGTGGGAGGAGTGATCATTGTAAGGGATGTGGGAGGAGTGATCATTGTACAGGGTGTGGGAGGAGTGATCATTGTAAGGGGTGTGGGAGGAGTGATCATTGTAAGGGATGTGGGAGGAGTGATCATTGTTAGGGATGTGGGAGGAGTGATCATTGTAAGGGATGTGGGAGGAGTGATCATTGTAAGGGATGTGGGATGAGTGATCATTGTAAGGGATGTGGGAGGAGTGATCATTGTAAGGGATGTGGGAGGAGTGATCATTGTAAGGGATGTGGGAGGAGTGATCATTGTAAGGGATGTGGGATGAGTGATCATTGTAAGGGATGTGGGATGAGTGATCATTGTAAGGGATGTGGGAGGAGTGACCATTGTAAGGGATGTGGGATGAGTGATCATTGTAAGGGATGTGGGAGGAGTGATCATTGTAAGGGATGTGGGAGGAGTGATCATTGTAAGGGATGTGGGAGAGTGATCATTGTAAGGGATGTGGGATGAGTGATCATTGTAAGGGATGTGGGAGGAGTGATCATTGTAAGGATGTGGGAGGAGTGATCATTGTAAGGGATGTGGGATGAGTGATCATTGTAAGGGATGTGGGAGGAGTGATCATTGTAAGGGATGTGGGAGGAGTGATCATTGTAAGGGATGTGGGATGAGTGATCATTGTAAGGGATGTGGGAGGAGTGATCATTGTAAGGGATGTGGGATGAGTGATCATTGTAAGGGATGTGGGATGAGTGATCATTGTAAGGGATGTGGGAGGAGTGATCATTGTAAGGGTGTGGGAGGAGTGATCATTGTAAGGGATGTGGGAGGAGTGATCATTGTAAGGGATGTGGGAGAGTGACATTGTAAGGGATGTGGGATGAGTGATCATTGTAAGGGATGTGGGAGGAGTGACATTGTAAGGGATGTGGGATGAGTGCCATTGTAAGGGATGTGGGATGAGTGATCATTGTAAGGGATGTGGGAGGAGTGGCCATTGTAAGGGATGTGGGATGAGTGATCATTGTAAGGGATGTGGGATGAGTGATCATTGTAAGGGATGTGGGATGAGTGAACATTGTAAGGGATGTGGGATGAGTGATCATTGTAAGGGATGTGGGAGGAGTGACATTGTAAGGGATGTGGGATGAGTGACATTGTAAGGGATGTGGGATGAGTGATCATTGTAAGGGATGTGGGAGGAGTGATCATTGTAAGGGATGTGGGATGAGTGATCATTGTAAGGGATGTGGGATGAGTGATCATTGTAAGGGATGTGGGAGGAGTGATCATTGTAAGGGATGTGGGAGGAGTGACATTGTAAGGGATGTGGGAGGAGTGATCATTGTAATGGGTGTGGGAGGAGTGATCATTGTACAGGGTGTGGGAGGAGTGATCATTGTAAGGGATGTGGGAGGAGTGATCATTGTAAGGGATATGGGAGGAGTGACCATTGTACAGGATGTTGGAGGAGTGATCATTCTATGGGTGCGGGAGGAGAGACCACTAAAAGGGGTGTGGGGAAGTGATCATTGTAAGGGATGTGTGATGAGTGATCATTGTACAGGGTGTGGGAAGGAGTGATCATTGTAAGGGATGTGGGATGAGTGATCATTGTTAGGGATGTGGGAGGAGTGAACATTGTAAGGGGTGTGGGAGGAGTGACCATTGTAAGGGATGTGGGAGGAACTGATCATTGTACAGAGTGTGGGAGAAGTGGCCATTGTAAGGGATGTGGGATGAGTGATCATTGTAAGGGATGTGGGATGAGTGATCATTGTAAGGGATGTGGGATGAGTGACCATTGAAAGGGATGTGGGATGAGTGATCATTGTCAGGGATGTGGGAGGAGTGGCCATTGTAAGGGATGTGGGATGAGTGATCATTGTACAGAGTGTGGGAGAAGTGGCCATTGTAAGGGATGTGGGATGAGTGATCATTGTAAGGGATGTGGGAGGACTGGCCATTGTAAGGGATGTGGGATGAGTGATCATTGTAAGGGATGTGGGATGAGTGATCATTGTAAGGGATGTGGGAGGAGTGGCCATTGTAACGGATGTGGGATGAGTGATCATTGTAAGGGATGTGGGATGAGTGATCATTGTAAGGGATGTGGGAGGAGTGGCCATTGTAAGGGATGTGGAATGAGTGATCATTGTAAGGGATGTGGGAGGAGTGGCCATTGTAAGGGATGTGGGATGAGTGACCATTGTAAGGGATGTGGGATGAGTGATCATTGTAAGGGATGTGGGAGGAGTGGCCATTGTAAGGGATGTGGGATGAGTGATCATTGTAAGGGATGTGGGAGGAGTGACCATTGTAAGGGATGTGGGATGAGTGATCATTGTAAGGGATGTGGGATGAGTGATCATTGTAAGGGATGTGGGAGGAGTGGCCATTGTAAGGGATGTGGGATGAGTGATCATTGTAAGGGATGTGGGAGGAGTGATCATTGTAAGGGATGTGGGAGGAGTGATCATTGTAAGGGATGTGGGAGGAGTGATCATTGTAAGGGATGTGGGAGGAGTGATCATTGTACAGGGTGTGGGAGGAGTGACCATTGTAAGGGATGTGGGAGGAGTGATCATTGTAAGGGATGTGGGAGGAGTGATCATTGTAAGGGATGTGGGAGGAGTGATCATTGTAAGGGATGTGGGAGGAGTGATCATTGTACAGGGTGTGGGAGGAGTGATCATTGTAAGGGATGTGGGAGGAGTGGCCATTGTAAGGGATGTGGGAGGAGTGATCATTGTAAGGGATGTGGGATGAGTGATCATTGTAAGGGATGTGGGAGGAGTGATCATTGTAAGGGATGTGGGAGGAGTGACCATTTTAAGGGGTGATGGGAGTAGTGATCATTGTAAGGGATGTGGGAGGAGTGATCATTGTAAGGATGTGGGAGGAGTGATCATTGTAAGGGATGTGGGATGAGTGATCATTGTAAGGATGTGGGAGGAAGTGAACATTGTAAGGGGTGTGGGAGGAGTGATCAATGTAAGGGATGTGGGAGGAGTGAGCATTGTAAGGGATGTGGAAGCAGTGGCCATTGTAAGTGATAGTGGGATGAGTGATCATTGTAAGGGATGTGGGAGGAGTGGCCATTGTAAGGGATGTGGGATGAGTGATCATTGTAAGGGATGTGGGATGAGTGATCATTGTAAGGGATGTGGGAGGAGTGGGCCATTGTAAGGGATGTGGGATGAGTGATCATTGTAAGGGATGTGGGAGGAGTGGCCATTGTAAGGGATGTGGGATGAGTGATCATTGTAAGGGATGTGGGATGAGTGATCATTGTAAGGAGATGTGGGAGGAGTGGCCATTGTACGGTATCTGGGATGAGTGATCATTGTAAGGGATGTGGGATGAGTGATCATTGTAAGGGATGTGGGAGGAGTGGCCATTGTAAGGGATGTGGGATGAGTGACCATTGTAAGGGATGTGGGATGAGTGATCATTGTAAGGGATGTGGGAGGAGTGATCATTGTAAGGGATGTGGGAGGAGTGATCATTGTAAGGGATGTGGGAGGAGTGATCATTGTAAGGGATGTGGGAGGAGTGATCATTGTAAGGGATGTGGGAGGAGTGACATTGTAAGGGATGTGGGAGGAGTGATCATTGTAAGGGATGTGGGAGGAGTGATCATTGTAAGGGATGTGGGATGAGTGATCATTGTAAGGGATGTGGGAGGAGTGATCATTGTAAGGGATGTGGGAGGAGTGATCATTGTACAGGGATGTGGGATGAGTGATCATTGTAAGGGATGTGGGAGGAGTGACCATTGTAAGGGATGTGGGAGGAGTGATCATTGTAAGGGATGTGGGAGGAGTGGCCATTGTAAGGGATGTGGGATGAGTGACCATTGTAAGGGATGTGGGATGAGTGATCATTGTAAGGGATGTGGGATGAGTGATCATTGTAAGGGATGTGGGATGAGTGATCATTGTAAGGGATGTGGGATGAGTGATCATTGTTAGGGATGTGGGAGGAGTGATCATTGTAAGGGATGTGGGATGAGTGATCATTGTAAGGGATGTGGGATGAGTGATCATTGTAAGGGATGTGGGAGGAGTGAACCATTGTAAGGGATGTGGGAGGAGTGATCATTGTACAGGGATGTGGAGGAGTGACATTGTAAGGGATGTGGGAGGAGTGATCATTGTAAGGGATGTGGGAGGAGTGATCATTGTAAGGGATGTGGGAGGAGTGAACATTGTAAGGATGTGGGAGGAGTGATCATTGTAAGGGATGTGGGAGGAGTGATCATTGTAAGGGATGTGGGAGGAGTGATCATTGTAAGGGATGTGGGAGGAGTGTCCATTGTAAGGGATGTGGGATGAGTGATCATTGTAAGGGATGTGGGATGAGTGATCATTGTAAGGGATGTGGGAGGAGTGGCCATTGTAAGGGATGTGGGATGAGTGATCATTGTAAGGGATGTGGGATGAGTGATCATTGTAAGGGATGTGGGATGAGTGATCATTGTAAGGGATGTGGGAGGAGTGATCATTGTAAGGGATGTGGGAGGAGTGACATTGTAAGGGATGTGGGATGAGTGATCATTGTAAGGGATGTGGGATGAGTGATCATTGTAAGGGATGTGGGAGGAGAGGCCATTGTAAGGGATCTGGGATGAGTAATCATTGTAAGGGATGTGGGATGAGTGATCATTGTAAGGGATGTGGGAGGAGTGACATTGTAAGGGATGTGGGATGAGTGATCATTGTAAGGGATGTGGGAGGAGTGATCATTGTAAGGGATGTGGGATGAGTGATCATTGTAAGGGATGTGGGAGGAGTGATCATTGTAAGGGATGTGGGAGGAGTGACATTGTAAGGGATGTGGGATGAGTGATCATTGTAAGGGATGTGGGATGAGTGATCATTGTAAGGGATGTGGGAGGAGTGACCATTGTAAGGGATGTGGGAGGAGTGATCATTGTAAGGGATGTGGGAGGAGTGATCATTGTAAGGGATGTGGGAGGTTTGATCATTGTAAGGGATGTGGGAGGAGTGATCATTGTAAGGGATGTGGGATGAGTGATCAATGTAAGGGATGTGGGATGAGTGATCATTGTAAGGGATGTGGGATGAGTGATCATTGTAAGGGATGTGGGAGGAGTGATCATTGTACAGAATGTGGGATGAGTGATCATTGTAAGGGATGTGGGAGGAGTGGCCATTGTAAGGGATGTGGGATGAGTGATCATTGTAAGGGATGTGGGATGAGTGATCATTGTAAGGGATGTGGGATGAGTGATCATTGTAAGGGATGTGGGAGGAGTGATCATTGTAAGGGATGTGGGAGGAGTGGATCATTGTAAGGGATGTGGGATGAGTGATCATTGTAAGGGATGTGGGAGGAGTGATCATTGTAAGGGATGTGGGAGGAGTGATCATTGTAAGGGATGTGGGAGGAGTGATCATTGTAAGGGATGTGGGAGGAGTGATCATTGTAAGGGATGTGGGAGGAGTGATCATTGTAAGGGATGTGGGAGGAGTGGCCATTGTAAGGGATGTGGGATGAGTGATCATTGTAAGGGATGTGGGATGAGTGATCATTGTAAGGGATGTGGGAGGAGTGCCATTGTAAGGGATGTGGGATGAGTGATCATTGTAAGGAATGTGGGATGAGTGACATTGTAAGGGATGTGGGAGGAGTGACAATTGTAAGGGATGTGGGAGGAGTGATCATTGTAAGGGATGTGGGAGGAGTGGCCATTGTAAGGGATGTGGGAGGAGTGATCATTGTACAGGGTGTGGGATGAGTGATCATTGTAAGGGATGTGGGAGGAGTGATCATTGTAAGGGATGTGGGAGGAGTGATCATTGTAAGGGATGTGGGAGGAGTGACCATTGTAAGGGATGTGGGAGGAGTGATCATTGTAAGGGATGTGGGATGAGTGATCATTGTAAGGGATGTGGGAGGAGTGACATTGTAAGGGATGTGGGATGAGTGATCATTGTAAGGGATGTGGGATGAGTGATCATTGTAAGGGATGTGGGATGAGTGTCCATTGTAAGGGATGTGGGATGAGTGAACATTGTAAGGGATGTGGGAGGAGTGATCATTGTAAGGGATGTGGGAGGAGTGACATTGTAAGGGATGTGGGAGGAGTGATCATTGTAAGGGATGTGGAGGAGTGATCATTGTAAGGGATGTGGGAGGAGTGATATTGTAAGGGATGGGGATGAGTGATATTGTAAGGATGTGGGAGGAGTGATCATTGTAAGGGATGTGGGAGGAGTGATCATTGTAAGGGATGTGGGAGGAGTGATCATTGTAAGGGATGTGGGAGGAGTGATCATTGTAAGGGTGTGGGAGGAGTGATCATTGTAAGGGATGTGGGAGGAGTGATCATTGTAAGGGATGTGGGATGAGTGATCATTGTAAGGGATGTGGGAGGAGTGATCATTGTAAGGGATGTGGGATGAGTGATCATTGTAAGGGATGTGGGAGGAGTGGCCATTGTAAGGGATGTGGGATGAGTGATCATTGTAAGGGATGTGGGATGAGTGATCATTGTAAGGGATGTGGGAGGAGTGGACATTGTAAGGGATGTGGGATGAGTGATCATTGTAAGGGATGTGGGATGAGTGATCATTGTAAGGGATGTGGGAGGAGTGATCATTGTAAGGGATGTGGGAGGAGTGATCATTGTAAGGGATGTGGGAGGAGTGATCATTGTAAGGGATGTGGGAGGAGTGATCATTGTAAGGGATGTGGGATGAGTGATCATTGTAAGGGATGTGGGAGGAGTGAGCATTGTAAGGGATGTGGGAGGAGTGATCATTGTAAGGGATGTGGGATGAGTGATCATTGTAAGGGATGTGGGAGGAGTGATCATTGTAAGGGATGTGGGATGAGTGATCATTGTAAGGGATGTGGGAGGAGTGGCCATTGTAAGGGATGTGGGATGAGTGATCATTGTAAGGGATGTGGGAGGAGTGGCCATTGTAAGGGATGTGGGATGAGTGATCATTGTAAGGGATGTGGGATGAGTGATCATTGTAAGGGATGTGGGAGGAGTGGCCATTGTAAGGGATGTGGGATGAGTGATCATTGTAAGGGATGTGGGATGAGTGATCATTGTAAGGGATGTGGGAGGAGTGATCATTGTAAGGGATGTGGGATGAGTGATCATTGTAAGGGATGTGGGAGGAGTGATCATTGTAAGGGATGTGGGAGGAGTGATCATTGTAAGGGATGTGGGAGGAGTGATCATTGTAAGGGATGTGGGAGGAGTGATCATTGTAAGGGATGTGGGAGGAGTGATCATTGTAAGGGATGTGGGAGGAGTGATCATTGTAAGGGATGTGGGAGGAGTGATCATTGTAAGGGATGTGGGAGGAGTGACATTGTAAGGGATGTGGATGAGTGATCATTGTAAGGGATGTGGGAGGAGTGACCATTGTAAGGGATGTGGGAGGAGTGATCATTGTAAGGGATGTGGGATGAGTGATCATTGTAAGGGATGTGGGAGGAGTGACATTGTAAGGGATGTGGGATGAGTGATCATTGTAAGGGATGTGGAGGAGTGACATTGTAAGGGATGTGGGAGTAGTTATCATTGTAAGGGATGTGGGATGAGTGATCATTGTAAGGGATGTGGGAGGAGTGGCCATTGTAAGGGATGTGGGAGGAGTGATCATTGTAAGGGATGTGGGAGAGTGATCATTGTAAGGGATGTGGGATGAGTGATCATTGTAAGGGATGTGGGATGAGTGATCATTGTAAGGGATGTGGGAGGAGTGATCATTGTAAGGGATGTGGGATGAGTGATCATTGTAAGGGATGTGGGATGAGTGATCATTGTAAGGGATGTGGGAGGAGTGATCATTGTAAGGGATGTGGGAGGAGTGATCATTGTAAGGGATGTGGGATGAGTGATCATTGTAAGGGATGTGGGATGAGTGATCATTGTAAGGGATGTGGGAGGAGTGATCATTGTAAGGGATGTGGGATGAGTGATCATTGTAAGGGATGTGGGAGGAGTGATCATTGTAAGGGATGTGGGAGGAGTGATCATTGTAAGGATGTGGGATGAGTGATCATTGTAAGGGATGTGGGAGGAGTGATCATTGTAAGGGATGTGGGATGAGTGATCATTGTAAGGGATGTGGAGGAGTGATCATTGTAAGGGATGTGGGAGGAGTGATCATTGTAAGGGATGTGGGATGAGTGATCATTGTAAGGGATGTGGGAGGAGTGACATTGTAAGGGATGTGGGAGGAGTGATCATTGTAAGGGATGTGGGAGGAGTGACCATTGTAAGGGATGTGGGAGGAGTGATCATTGTAAGGGATGTGGGATGAGTGATCATTGTAAGGGATGTGGGAGGAGTGATCCATTGTAAGGGATGTGGGAGGAGTGATCATTGTAAGGGATGTGGGAGGAGTGATCATTGTAAGGGATGTGGGAGGAGTGATCATTGTAAGGGATGTGGGAGGAGTGATCATTGTAAGGGATGTGGGAGGAGTGATCATTGTAAGGGATGTGGGAGGAGTGATCATTGTAAGGGATGTGGGAGGAGTGATCATTGTAAGGGATGTGGGAGGAGTGATCATTGTAAGGGATGTGGGATGAGTGATCATTGTAAGGGATGTGGGATGAGTGATCATTGTAAGGGATGTGGGATGAGTGATCATTGTAAGGGATGTGGGAGGAGTGATCATTGTAAGGGATGTGGGAGGAGTGATCATTGTAAGGGATGTGGGATGAGTGATCATTGTAAGGGATGTGGGAGGAGTGATCATTGTAAGGGATGTGGGAGGAGTGATCATTGTAAGGGATGTGGGAGGAGTGATCATTGTAAGGGATGTGGGAGGAGTGATCATTGTAAGGGATGTGGGATGAGTGATCATTGTAAGGGATGTGGGATGAGTGATCATTGTAAGGGATGTGGGATGAGTGATCATTGTAAGGGATGCGTGATGAGTGATCATTGTAAGGGATGTGGGAGGAGTGATCATTGTAAGGGATGTGGGATGAGTGATCATTGTAAGGGATGTGGGAGGAGTGATCATTGTAAGGGATGTGGGAGGAGTGATCATTGTAAGGGATGTGGGAGGAGTGATCATTGTAAGGATGTGGGAGGAGTGATCATTGTAAGGGATGTGGGAGGAGTGATCATTGTAAGGGATGTGGGAGGAGTGATCATTGTAAGGGATGTGGGAGGAGTGATCATTGTAAGGGATGTGGGAGGAGTGATCATTGTAAGGGATGTGGGATGAGTGATCATTGTAAGGGATGTGGAGGAGTGATCATTGTAAGGGATGTGGGAGGAGTGATCATTGTAAGGGATGTGGGAGGAGTGATCATTGTAAGGGATGTGGGAGGAGTGATCATTGTAAGGGATGTGGGAGGAGTGATCATTGTAAGGGATGTGGGATGAGTGATCATTGTAAGGGATGTGGGAGGAGTGATCATTGTAAGGGATGTGGGAGGAGTGAACATTGTAAGGGATGTGGGATGAGTGATCATTGTAAGGGATGTGGGATGAGTGATCATTGTAAGGGATGTGGGAGGAGTGACCATTGCAAGGGATATGGGAGGAGTGATCATTGTAAGGGATGTGGGAGGAGTGATCATTGTACAGGGTTTGGGATGAGTGATCATTGTAAGGGATGTGGGAAGATTGGCCATTGTAAGGGATGTGGGATGAGTGATCATTGTAAGGGATGTGGGATGAGTGATCATTGTAAGGGATGTGGGATGAGTGATCATTGTAAGGGATGTGGGATGAGTGATCATTGTAAGGGATGTGGGAGGAGTGGCCATTGTAAGGGATGTGGGATGAGTGATCATTGTAAGGGATGTGGGATGAGTGATCATTGTAAGGGATGTGGGAGGAGTGGCCATTGTAAGGGATGTGGGATGAGTGATCATTGTAAGGGATGTGGGAGGAGTGATCATTGTAAGGATGTGGGGAGAGTGCCATTGTAAGGGATGTGGGATGAGTGATCATTGTAAGGATGTGGGAGGAGTGATCATTGTAAGGGATGTGGGAGGAGTGAACATTGTAAGGGATGTGGGAGGAGTGATCATTGTAAGGGATGTGGGAGGAGTGACCATTGTAAGGGATGTGGGAGGAGTGATCATTGTAAGGGATGTGGGAGGAGTGATCATTGTAAGGGTTGTGGGAGGAGTGATCATTGTAAGGGATGTGGGAGGAGTGAACATTGTAAGGGATGTGGGAGGAGTGATCATTGTACAGGGTGTGGGAGGAGTGATCATTGTAAGGGATGTGGGAGGAGTGACCATTGTAAGGGATGTGGGAGGAGTGATCATTGTAAGGGATGTGGGAGGAGTGAACATTGTAAGGGATGTGGGAGGAGTGATCATTGTAAGGGATGTGGGATGAGTGATCATTGTAAGGGATGTGGGATGAGTGATCATTGTAAGGGATGTGGGAGGAGTGATCATTGTAAGGGATGTGGGATGAGTGAACATTGTAAGGGATGTGGGATGAGTGATCATTGTAAGGGATGTGGGAGGAGTGGCCATTGTAAGGGATGTGGGATGAGTGATCATTGTAAGGGATGTGGGATGAGTGATCATTGTAAGGGATGTGGGATGAGTGACCATTGTAAGGGATGTGGGATGAGTGATCATTGTAAGGGATGTGGGAGGAGTGATCATTGTAAGGGATGTGGGATGAGTGATCATTGTAAGGGATGTGGGATGAGTGATCATTGTAAGGGATGTGGGAGGAGTGATCATTGTAAGGGATGTGGGATGAGTGATCATTGTAAGGGATGTGGGAGGAGTGATCATTGTAAGGGATGTGGGATGAGTGATCATTGTAAGGGATGTGGGATGAGTGATCATTGTAAGGGATGTGGGATGAGTGATCATTGTAAGGGATGTGGGAGGAGTGATCATTGTAAGGGATGTGGGAGGAGTGATCATTGTGAGGGATGTGGGATGAGTGATCATTGTAAGGGATGTGGGATGAGTGATCATTGTAAGGGATGTGGGAGGAGTGACCATTGAAAGGGATGTGGGAGGAGTGATCATTGTAAGGGATGTGGGATGAGTGATCATTGTAGGGATGTGGGATGAGTGATCATTGTAAGGGATGTGGGATGAGTGATCATTGTAAGGGATGTGGGAGGAGTGATCATTGTAAGGGATGTGGGATGAGTGATCATTGTAAGGGATGTGGGAGAGTGACATTGTAAGGGATGTGGGATGAGTGACCATTGTTAGGGATGTGGGAAGAGTGATCATTGTTATGGATGTGGGAAGAGTGATCATTGTAAGGGATGTGGGAGAGTGATCATTGTAAGGGATGTGGAGGAGTGAGCCATTGTAAGGGATGTGGGATGAGTGATCATTGTAAGGGATGTGGGAGGAGTGATCATTGTAAGGGATGTGGGAGGAGTGATCATTGTAAGGGATGTGGGATGAGTGATCATTGTAAGGGATGTGGGAGGAGTGCCATTGTAAGGGATGTGGGAGGAGTGATCATTGTCAGGGATGTGGGAGGAGTGATCATTTTAAGGGATGTGGGAGGAGTGACCATTGTAAGGGATGTGGGATGAGTGATCATTGTAAGGGATGTGGGAGGAGTGATCCATTGTAAGGGATGTGGGATGAGTGATCATTGTAAGGGATGTGGGATGAGTGATCATTGTAAGGGATGTGGGAGGAGTGATCATTGTAAGGGATGTGGGATGAGTGATCATTGTAAGGGATGTGGGATGAGTGATCATTGTAAGGGATGTGGGAGGAGTGATCATTATACAGGGTGTGGGAGGAGTGACAATTGTAAGGGATGTGGGAGGAGTGATCTTTGTAAGGGATGTGGGAGGAGTGATCATTGTAAGGGATGTGGGAGGAGTGTTCATTGTAAGGGATGTGGGAGGAGTGATCATTGTAAGGGATGTGGGAGGAGTGATCATTGTAACGGATCTGGGATGAGTAATCATTGTAAGGGATGTGGGATGAGTGATCATTGTAAGGATGTGGGAGGAGTGGCCATTGTAAGGGATGTGGAATGAGTGATCATTGTAAGGGATGTGGGAGGAGTGATCATTGTAAGGATGTGGGAGGAGTGATCATTGTAAGGGATTGGGAGGAGTGACATTGTAAGGGATGTGGAGGAGTGATCATTGTAAGGGTGTGGGAGGAGTGACCATTGTAAGGGTGTGGGAGGAGTGATCATTGTAAGGGTTGTGGGAGGAGTGATCATTGTAAGGGGTGTGGGAGGAGTGACATTGTAAGGGTGTGGGATGAGTGATCATTGTAAGGGATGTGGGAGGAGTGATCATTGTAAGGATGTGGTGGAGTGAGCCATTGTAAGGGATGTGGGAGAGTGATCATTGTAAGGGATGTGGGAGGAGTGCCATTGTAAGGGATTGGGGATGACGTGAGCATTGTAAGGGATGTGGGATGAGTGATCATTGTACAGGGATTGGGATGATGTGATCATTGTAAGGGATGTGGGAGGAGTGATCATTGTAAGGGATGTGGGAGGAGTGATCATTGTAAGGGATGTGGATGAGTGATCATTGTAAGGGATGTGGGAGGAGTGATCATTGTAAGGGATGTGGGATGAGTGATCATTGTAAGGGATGTGGGATGAGTGATCATTGTAAGGGATGTGGGAGGAGTGGCCATTGTAAGGGATGTGGGATGAGTGATCATTGTAAGGGATGTGGGATGAGTGATCATTGTAAGGGATGTGGGATGAGTGATCATTGTAAGGGATGTGGGATGAGTGATCATTGTAAGGGATGTGGGATGAGTGATCATTGTAAGGGATGTGGGAGGAGTGATCATTGTAAGGGATGTGGGAGGAGTGGCCATTGTAAGGGATGTGGGATGAGTGATCATTGTAAGGGATGTGGGATGAGTGATCATTGTAAGGGATGTGGGAGGAGTGATCATTGTAAGGGATGTGGGAGGAGTGATCATTGTAAGGGATGTGGGAGGAGTGATCATTGTAAGGGATGTGGGAGGAGTGATCATTGTAAGGGATGTGGGAGGAGTGATCATTGTAAGGGATGTGGGATGAGTGATCATTGTAAGGGATGTGGGAGAGTGACATTGTAAGGGATGTGGGATGAGTGATCATTGTAAGGGATGTGGGAGGAGTGACCATTGTAAGGGATGTGGGAGGAGTGAACATTGTAAGGGATGTGGGAGAGTGATCATTGTAAGGGATGTGGGAGGAGTGGCCATTGTAAGGGATGTGGGATGAGTGATCATTGTAAGGGATGTGGGATGAGTGATCATTGTACAGGGTGTGGGAAGGAGTGATCATTGTAAGGGATGTGGGAGGAGTGATCATTGTAAGGGATGTGGGAGGAGTGATCATTGTAAGGGTGTGGGATGAGTGATCATTGTAAGGGATGTGGGAGGAGTGATCATTGTAAGGGTGTGGGAGGAGTGATCATTGTAAGGGATGTGGGAGGAGTGATCATTGTAAGGGATGTGGGAGGAGTGAACATTGTAAGGGGTGTGGGATGAGTGATCATTGTAAGGGATGTGGGAGGAGTGATCATTGTACAGAATGTGGGAGAAGTGGCCATTGTAAGGGATGTGGGATGAGTGATCATTGTAAGGGATGTGGGATGAGTGATCATTGTAAGGGATGTGGGATGAGTGATCATTGTAAGGGATGTGGGATGAGTGATCATTGTAAGGGATGTGGGATGAGTGATCATTGTAAGGGATGTGGGAGGAGTGGCCATTGTAAGGGATGTGGGATGAGTGATCATTGTAAGGGATGTGGGAGGAGTGATCATTGTAAGGGATGTGGGAGGAGTGATCATTGTAAGGGATGTGGGATGAGTGATCATTGTAAGGGATGTGGGAGGAGTGATCATTGTAAGGATGTGGGAGGAGTGACATTGTAAGGGATGTGGGATGAGTGATCATTGTAAGGGATGTGGGATGAGTGATCATTGTAAGGGATGTGGGAGGAGTGATCATTGTAAGGGATGTGGGAGGAGTGATCATTGTAAGGGATGTGGGAGGAGTGAACATTGTAAGGGATGTGGGAGGAGTGATCATTGTAAGGGATGTGGGAGGAGTGGCAATTGTAAGGGATGTGGGATGAGTGATCATTGTAAGGGATGTGGGAGGAGTGACCATTGTAAGGGATGTGGGATGAGTGATCATTGTAAGGGATGTGGGAGGAGTGATCATTGTAAGGGATGTGGGAGGAGTGATCATTGTAAGGGATGTGGGATGAGTGATCATTGTAAGGGATGTGGGAGGAGTGGCATTGTAAGGGATGTGGGATGAGTGATCATTGTAAGGGATGTGGGATGAGTGATCATTGTAAGGGATGTGGGAGGAGTGATCATTGTAAGGATGTGGGAGGAGTGATCATTGTAAGGGATGTGGGATGAGTGATCATTGTAAGGGATGTGGGAGGAGTGATCATTGTAAGGGATGTGGGAGGAGTGATCATTGTAAGGGATGTGGGATGAGTGATCATTGTAAGGGATGTGGGAGGAGTGGATCATTGTAAGGGATGTGGGAGGAGTGCTCATTGTAAGGGATGTGGGATGAGTGATCATTGTAAGGATGTGGGAGGAGTGAGCATTGTAAGGGATGTGGGAGGAGTGCTCATTGTAAGGGATGTGGGATGAGTGATCATTGTAAGGGATGTGGGAGGAGTGATCATTGTAAGGATGTGGGAGAGTGATCATTGTAAGGGATGTGGGATGAGTGATCATTGTAAGGGATCGGGGATGAGTGATCATTGTAAGGGATGTGGGATGAGTGATCATTATAAGGGGTGTGGGATGAGTGATCATTGTAAGGGATGTGGGAGGAGTGAGCATTGTAAGGGATGTGGGATGAGTGGATCATTGTAAGGGATGTGGGATGAGTGATCATTGTAAGGGATGTGGGAGAGTGATCATTGTAAGGGATGTGGGAGGAGTGATCATTGTAAGGGATGTGGGAGGAGTGATCATTGTAAGGGATGTGGGATGAGTGATCATTGTAAGGGATGTGGGATGAGTGATCATTGTAAGGGATGTGGGATGAGTGATCATTGTAAGGGATGTGGGAGGAGTGATCATTGTAAGGGATATGGGATGAGTGATCATTGTAAGGGATGTGGGAGGAGTGGCCATTGTAAGGGATGTGGGATGAGTGATCATTGTAAGGGATGTGGGATGAGTGATCATTGTAAGGGATGTGGGAGGAGTGATCATTGTAAGGGATGTGGGATGAGTGATCATTGTAAGGGATGTGGGATGAGTGATCATTGTAAGGGATGTGGGAGGAGTGACCATTGTAAGGGATGTGGGATGAGTGATCATTGTAAGGGATGTGGGAGGAGTGATCATCGTACGGGATGTGGGAGGAGTGATCATTGTAAGGGGTGTGGGAGGAGTGACCATTGTAAGGGATGTGGGAGGAGTGATCATTGTACAGGGTGTGGGAGGAGTGATCATTGTAAGGGATGTGGGAGGAGTGATCATTGTAAGGGATGTGGGAGGAGTGATCATTGTAAGGGATGTGGGATGAGTGATCCATTGTAAGGGATGTGGGAGGAGTGATCATTGTAAGGGATGTGGGATGAGTGATCATTGTAAGGGATGTGGGAGGAGTGATCATTGTAAGGGATGTGGGATGAGTGATCATTGTAAGGGATGTGGGATGAGTGATCATTGTAAGGGATGTGGGGATGAGTGATCATTGTAAGGGATGTGGGAGGAGTGATCATTGTAAGGGTGTGGGAGGAGTGATCATTGTAAGGGATGTGGGATGAGTGATCATTGTAAGGGATGTGGGATGAGTGATCATTGTACAGGGTGTGGGAGGAGTGGCCATTGTAAGGGATGTTGGAGGAGTGATCATTGTAAGGGTGTGGGAGGAGTGATCATTGTAAGGGATGTGGGATGAGTGATCATTGTAAGGGATGTGGGAGGAGTGATCATTGTAAGGGATGTGGGATGAGTGATCATTGTAAGGGATGTGGGAGAGTGATCATTGTAAGGGATGTGGAGGAGTGATCATTGTAAGGGATGTGGGAGAGTGATCATTGTAAGGGATGTGGGATGAGTGGCTCATTGTAAGGGAATGTGGGATGAGTGATCATTGTAAGGGATGTGGGATGAGTGATCATTGTAAGGGATGTGGGAGGGAGTGATCATTGTAAGGGATGTGGGATGAGTGATCATTGTAAGGGATGTGGGAGGAGTGACATTGTAAGGGATGTGGGATGAGTGATCATTGTAAGGAATGTGGGAGGAGTGATCATTGTAAGGGATGTGGGAGGAGTGAACATTGTAAGGGATGTGGGAGGAGTGATCATTGTAAGGGATGTGGGAGAGTGATCATTGTAAGGGATGTGGGAGGAGTGATCATTGTAAGGGGTGTGGGAGGACTGAACATTGTAAGGTGTGTGGGAGGAGTGATCATTGTAAGGGATGTGGGATGAGTGATCATTGTAAGGGATGTGGGATGAGTGATCATTGTAAGGGATGTGGGAGGAGTGATCATTGTAAGGGATGTGGGAGGAGTGATCATTGTAAGGGATGTGGGAGGAGTGACATTGTAAGGGATGTGGGATGAGTGATCATTGTAAGGGATGTGGGAGGAGTGATCATTGTAAGGGATGTGGGAGGAGTGATCATTGTAAGGGATGTGGGAGGAGTGATCATTGTAAGGGATGTGGGAGGAGTGATCATTGTAAGGGATGTGGGAGGAGTGATCATTGTAAGGGATGTGGGAGGAGTGATCATTGTAAGGGGATGTGGGAGGAGTGATCATTGTAAGGGATGTGGGAGGAGTGATCATTGTAAGGGTGTGGGAGGAGTGATCATTGTAAGGGATGTGGGAGGAGTGATCATTGTAAGGGATGTGGGAGGAGTGACCATTGTAAGGGATGTGGGATGAGTGATCATTGTAAGGGATGTGGGATGAGTGATCATTGTAAGGGATGTGGGATGAGTGATCCATTGTAAGGGATGTGGGAGGAGTGATCATTGTAAGGGATGGGGGATGAGTGATCATTGTAAGGGATGTGGGAGAGTGATCATTGTAAGGGATGTGGGATGAGTGATCATTGTAAGGATGTGGGGGAGTGGCCATTGTAAGGGATGTGGGAGGATTGATCCATAGTAGAGGGATGTGGGAGGAAGTGATTATTGTAAGGGATGTGGGAGGATGTGGCCATTGTAAGGGATGTGGATGTAGTCATCATTGTAAGTGATGTGGGATGAGTGCTCATTGTAGAGGGATCGTGGTGAGGAGTGATCATTGTAAATGATGTGGGATGAGTGATCATTGTAAGGGATCAGGGGAGATTGATGCCTTGTACAGGGATTGGGATGAGTGATCATTTGTAAGGGATGTGGGTATGAGGTGAGCATTGTAGGGATGTGGGAGGAGTGCCATTGTAAGGGATGTGGGATGAGTGATCATTGTAAGGGATGTGGGATGAGTGATCATTGTAAGGGATGTGGGAGGAGTGGCCATTGTAAGGGATGTGGGATGAGTGATCATTGTAAGGGATGTGGGATGAGTGATCATTGTAAGGGATGTGGGAGAGTGGCCATTGTAAGGGATGTGGGATGAGTGATCATTGTAAGGGATGTGGGAGGAGTGATCATTGTAAGGATGTGGGAGGAGTGATCATTAGTACAGGGTGTGGGAGGAGTGATCAATGTAAGGGATGTGGGAGGAGTGATCATTGTAAGGGGATGTGGGAGGAGTGATCATTGTAAGGGATGTGGGAGGTGATCATTGTAACGGGTTGTGGAGGAGTGACTCATTGTAAGGGTGTGGGAGGTAGTGATCATTGTAAGGGATGTGGGATGAGGTGAACATTGTAAGGGGTGTGGGAGGAGTGACCATTGTAAGGGATGTGGGAGGAGTGATCATTGTGAGGTATGTGGGATGAGTGATCATTGTAAGGGATGTGGGATGAGTGATCATTGTAAGGGATGTGGGTGGAGTGAACATTGTAAGGGATGTGGGATGAGTGATCATTGTAAGGATGTGGGAGGAGTGACCATTGTAAGGGATGTGGGATGAGTGACCATTGTAAGGGATGTGGGAGGAGTGATCATTGTAAGGGATGTGGGATGAGTGATCATTGTAAGGGATGTGGGAGGAGTGATCATTGTAAGGGATGTGGAGGAGTGATCACTTGTAAGGGATGTGGGATGAGTGATCATTGTAAGGGATGTGGGATGAGTGATCCATTGTAAGGGATGTGGGATGAGTGAGCCATTGTAAGGATCTGGGATGAGTGATCATTGTAAGGGATGTGGAGGTAGATCATTGTAAGGGGTGTGGGAGGAGTGACCATTGTAAGGGCTGTGGGAGGAGTGATCATTGTAAGGGATGTGGGAGGAGTGATCATTGTAAGGATGTGGGAGGAGTGATCATTGTAAGGGATTGGGAGGAGTGATCATTGTAAGGGATGTGGGATGAGTGATCATTGTAAGGGATGTGGGAGGAGTGACATTGTAAGGGATGTGGGATGAGTGACCATTGTAAGGGATGTGGGAGGAGTGAGCATTGTAAGGGATGTGGGATGAGTGACCATTGTAAGGGATGTGGGATGAGTGATCATTGTAAGGTATGTGGGATGAGTGACATTGTAAGGGATGTGGGAGGAGTGGCAATTGTAAGGGATGTGGGATGAGTGATCATTGTAAGGGATGTGGGAGGAGTGACCATTGTAAGGGATGTGGGATGAGTGATCATTGTAAGGGATGTGGGATGAGTGATCATTGTAAGTGATGTGGGAGGAGTGGCCATTGTAAGGGATGTGGGAGGAGTGATCATTGTAAGGGATGTGGGAGGAGTGGATCATTGTAAGGGGATGTGGGGATGAGTGATCATTGTAAGGGATGTGGGATGAGTGTTCATTGTAAGGGATGTGGGTGGAGTGGCCATTGTAAGGGATGTGGGATGAGTGATCTTTGTAAGGGATGTGGGAGGAGTGATCATTGTAAGGATGTGGGAGAGTGCCATTGTAAGGGATGTCGGATGAGTGATCATTGTAAGGGATGTGGGTGGAGTGATCATTGTAAGGGATGTGGGAGGAGTGATCATTGTTAGGGATGTGGGAGGAGTGATCATTGTAATGGGTGTGGGAGAGTGAACATTGTAAGGGGTGTGGGAGGAGGGATCATTGTAAGGGTGTTGGAGAGTGATCATTGTAAGGGATGTGGGAGGAGTGATCATTGTAAGGGATGTGGAGGAGTGATCATTGTAAGGGGTGTGGGATGAGTGATCATTGTTAAGGATGTGGAGGAGTGCACATTGTAAGGGATGTGGGAGAGTGATCATTGTAAGGGATGTGGGATGAGTGACATTGTAAGGGATGTGGGAGGAGTGATCATTGTAAGGATGTGGGAGGAGTGATCATTGTAAGGGATGTGGGAGGAGTGATCATTGTAAGGGATGTGGGATGAGTGATCATTGTAAGGGATGTGGGAGGAGTGATCATTGTAAGGGATGTGGGAGGAGTGATCATTGTAAGGGATGTGGGAGGAAGTGATCATTGTAAGGGATGTGGGAGAGTGATCATTGTAAGGGATGTGGGATGAGTGATCATTGTAAGGGATGTGGGAGAGTGATCATTGTAAGGGATGTGGGATGAGTGATCATTGTAAGGGATGTGGGATGAGTGATCATTGTAAGGGATGTGGGAGAGTGATCATTGTAAGGGATTGGGGATGAGTGAACATTGTAAGGTTGTGGAGGAGTGACCATTGTAAGGATGTGGGATGAGTGATCATTGTAAGGATGTGGGATGAGTGACCATTGTAAGGGATGTGGGAGGAGTGATCATTGTAAGGGATGTGGGATGAGTGATCATTGTAAGGGATGTGGGATGAGTGATCATTGTAAGGGATGTGGGATGAGTGACCATTAAAAGGGATGTGGGAGGAGTGATCATTGTACAGGGTGTGGGAGGAGTGATCATTGTAAGGGATGTGGGAGGAGTGATCATTGTAAGGGATGTGGGAGGAGTGATCATTGTTAGGGATGTGGATGAGTGATCATTGTAAGGGATGTGGGAGGAGTGATCATTGTAAGGGATGTGGGAATGAGTGATCATTGTAAGGGATGTGGGATGAGTGATCATTGTAAGGGATGTGGGAGGAGTGATCATTGTAAGGGATGTGGGATGAGTGATCATTGTAAGGGATGTGGGAGGAGTGATCATTGTAACGGATGTGGGATGAGTGATCATTGTAAGGGATGTGGGAGGAGTGATCATTGTAATGGGTGTGGGAGGAGTGATCATTGTACAGGCTGTGGGAGAAGTGGCCATTGTAAGGAATGTGGGATGAGTGATCATTATAAGGGTGTGGGAGGAGTGATCAATGTAAGGGATGTGGGAGGAGTGACCATTGTAAGGGATGTGGGATGAGTGATCATTGTAAGGGATGTGGGAGGAGTGATCATTGTAAGGATGTGGGAGAGTGACATTGTAAGGGATGTGGGAGGAGTGATATTGTAAGGGATGTGGGATGAGTGATCATTGTAAGGGATGTGGATGAGTGATCATTGTAAGGGATGTGGGAGGAGTGGCATTGTAAGGGATGTGGGAGAGTGATCATTGTACAGAGATGTGGGAGAAGGTGGCCAATGTAAGGGAGTGGGATGAGTGAATCATTGTAAGGATGTGGGGTGAGTGCTCATTGATAGAGATGTGGGAGGACGTGGCCATTGTAATGGATGTGGGATGAAGTGATTCAATGTACAGGGAGGTGGGAGGAGTGAACATTGTAAGGGGTGAGGGATATGGTGATCATTGTACGGGTGTGGGGAGGAGTGATCAATGTAAGGGATGTGGGAGGAGTGATCATTGTAGAGGGTTTGGGAAAGAGGTGATCATTGGAAGGGGATGGTGGAGGCAGTGATCATTGTAAGGGATGTGGGAGGAGTGTCATTGTAAGGGATGTGGGAGGAGTGATCATTGTAAGGGATGTGGGAGGAGTGGACCATTGTAAGGGATGTGGGAGGAGTGATCATTGTAAGGGTGTGGGATGAGTGATCATTGTAAGGGATGTGGGAGGATGATCATTGTAAGGATGTGGGAGGAGTGGCCATTGTAAGGGATGTGGGATGAGTGATCATTGTAAGGGATGTGGGATGAGTGATCATTGTAAGGGATGTGGGAGGAGTGATCATTATAAGGGGTGAGGGAGGAGTGATCATTGTAAGGGATGTGGGAGGTGTGATCATTGTAAGGGGTGTGGGAGGAGTGATCATTGTAAGGGATGTGGGAGGAGTGAACATTGTAAGGGATGTGGGAGGAGTGATCATTGTAAGGGGTGTGGGAGGAGTGATCATTGTAAGGGATGTGGGAGGAGTGAACTTTGTACAGGGATGTGGGATGAGTGATCATTGTAAGGGATGTGGGATGAGTGATCATTGTAAGGGATGTGGGATGAGTGATCATTGTAAGGGATGTGGAGGAGTGATCATTGTAAGGGATGTGGGAGGAGTGACCATTGTAAGGGATGTGGGAGGAGTGATCATTGTAAGGGATGTGGGAGGAGTGATCATTGTAAGGGATGTGGGAGGAGTGATCATTGTAAGGGTGTGGGAGGAGTGACCATTGTAAGGGTGTGGGATGAGTGATCATTGTAAGGGATGTGGGAGGGTGATCATTGTAAGGATGTGGGAAGAGTGGCCATTGTAAGGATGTGGATGAGTGATCATTGTAAGGGATGTGGGAGGAGTGGCCATTGTAAGGGATGTGGGATGAGTGATCATTGTAAGGGATGTGGGATGAGTGATCATTGTAAGGGATGTGGGATGAGTGACATTGTAAGGGATGTGGGATGAGTGATCATTGTAAGGGATGTGGGATGAGTGATCATTGTAAGGATGTGGGAGGAGTGACATTGTAAGGGATGTGGGAGAGTGATCATTGTAAGGGATGTGGGATGAGTGATCATTGTAAGGGATGTGGGAGGAGTGGCTCATTGTAAGGGATATGGGATGAGTGATCCATTGTAAGGATGTGGAGGAGTGATCATTGTAAGGGATGTGGGAGGAGTGACCATTATAAGGGATGTGGGATGAGTGATCATTGTAAGGGATGTGGGAGGAGTGGCCATTGTAAAGGATGTCGGATGAGTGATCATTGTAAGGATGTGGGATGCGTGATCATTGTTAAGGGATGTGGGAGGAGTGATCATTGTTAAGGGATTGGGAGGAGTGATCATTGTAAGGATGTGGGATGAGTGATCATTGTAAGGGATGGGGAGGAGTGATCATTTAAGGGGTGTGGGAGGAGTGATCATTGTAAGGGTGTGGGAGGAGTGATCATTGTAAGGATGTGGGAGGAGTGATCATTTGTACAGGTGTTGGGAGAATGAACATTGTAAGGGATGTGGGAGGAGTGACCATTGTAAGGGATGTGGGAGGAGTGATCATTGTAAGGGATGTGGGAGGAGTGATCATTGTAAGGGATGTGGGATGAGTGATCATTGTAAGGGATGTGGGAGGAGTGATCATTGTAAGGGATGTGGGATGAGTGATCATTGTAAGGGATGTGGGAGGAGTGACCATTGTAAGGGATGTGGGAGGAGTGATCATTGTACAGGGTGTGGGAGGAGTGATCATTGTAAGGGATGTGGGAGGAGTGATCATTGTAAGGGATGTGGGAGGAGTGATCATTGTAAGGGATGTGGGAGGAGTGACCATTGTAAGGGATGTGGGAGGAGTGATCATTGTAAGGATGTGGGTGAGTGGACATTGTAAGGGTGTGGGGATGAGTGATCATTGTAAGGGATTGGGATGAGTGATCATTGTACAGGGTGTGGGAGGAGTGAACATTGTAAGGGGTTTGGAGGAGTGATCATTGTAAGGGATGTGGGAGGAGTGGCCATTGTAAGGGATGTGGGATGAGTGATCATTGTAAGGGATGGTGGGAGAGTGAGCATTGTAAGGGATGTGTGGAGAGTGGCATTGTAAGGGAGGTGGGATGAGTGATCATTGTAAGGGGATGTGGGATGAGTGATCATTGTAAGGGATGTGGGATGAGTGACCTATTGTAAGGGATGTGGGATGAGTGATCATTGTAGGGATGTTGGGAGGAGTGCCATTGTAAGGGATGTGGGATGAGTGATCCATTGTAAGGGATGTGGGGATGAGTGATCATTGTAAGGGATGTGGGAGGATGGCCATTGTAAGGGGATGTGGAATGAGTGATCATGTAAGGGATGTGGGAGAGTGCCATTGTAAGGGATGTGGGATGAGTGTCCATTGTAAGGGAGGTGGGATGAGGTGATCATTGGAAGGGATGGGGAGGTGTGCCATTGTAAGGGATGTGGGATGAGTGATCATTGTAAGGGATGTGGGATGAGTGATCATTGTAAGGGATGTTGGAGGAGTGAACATTCTATGGGGATGTGGGAGGAGTGATCCATTGTAAGGGATGTGGGAGGAGTGATCATTGTAAGGGATGTGGGAGAGTGATCATTGTAAGGGATGTGGGATGAGTGATCATTGTAAGGGATGTGGGAGAGTGATCATTGTAAGGGATGTGGGATGAGTGACCATTGTAAGGGATGTGGGATGAGTGATCAATTGTAAGGGATGTGGGAGGAGTGATCATTGTAAGGGATGTGGGATGAGTGTCCATTGTAAGGGATGTGGGAGAGTGTCATTGTAAGGGATGTGGGATGAGTGATCATTGTAAGGGATGTGGGAGGAGTGACCATTGTAAGGGATGTGGATGAGTGACCATTGTAAGGGATGTGGGAGGAGTGATCATTGTAAGGGATGTGGGAGGAGTGATCATTGTAAGGGATGTGGGAGGAGTGACATTGTAAGGGATGTGGGAGGAGTGATCATTGTAAGGATGTGGGATGAGTGAGCATTGTAAGGGATGTGGGATGAGTGATCATTGTAAGGGATGTGGGAGGAGTGTCCATTGTAAGGGATGTGGGATGAGTTATCATTGTAAGGATGTGGGATGAGTGATCATTGTAAGGGATGTGGGAGGAGTGGACATTGTAAGGGATATGGGATGAGTGATCATTGTAAGGGATGTGGGAGGAGTGATCATTGTACAGGGTGTGGATGAGTGATCATTGTAAGGGATGTGGGAGGAGTGATCATTGTAAGGATGTGGGAGGAGTGACATTGTAATGGACGTGGGATGAGTGATCATTGTAAGGGATGTGGGAGGAGTGATCATTGTTAGGGATGTGGGAGGAGTGATCATTGTAAGGGTTGTGGGAGGAGTGAACATTGTAAGGGGTGTGGGAGGAGTGATCATTGTAAGGGATGTGGGAGGAGTGATCATTGTAAGGGATGTGGGATGAGTGAACATTGTAAGGGGTGTGGGAGGAGTGACCATTGTAAGGGATGTGGGAGGAGTGATCATTGTAAGGGATGTGGGAGGAGTGATCATTGTAAGGGATGTGGGAGAGTGACATTGTAAGGGATGTGGGAGGAGTGATCATTGTAAGGATGTGGGATGAGTGATCATTGTAAGGGATGTGGGATGAGTGACATTGTAAGGGATGTGGGATGAGTGATCATTGTAAGGGATGTGGGAGGAGTGATCATTGTAAGGGATGTGGGAGGAGTGATCATTGTAAGGGATGTGGGAGGACGTGATCATTGTAAGGGATGTGGGATGAGTGATCATTGTTACGGATGTGGGAGGAGTGATCATTGTAATGGATGTGGGAGAGTGATCATTGTAAGGGATGTGGGAGGAGTGATCATTGTAAGGGATGTGGGAGGAGGATCATTGTAAGGGATGTGGGAAGAGTGGCCATTGTAAGGGATGTGGGATGAGTGATCATTGTAAGGGATGTGGGATGAGTGATCATTGTAAGGGATGTGGGATGAGTGACCATTGTAAGGGATGTGGGATGAGTGATCATTGTAAGGGATGTGGGATGAGTGATCATTGTAAGGGATGTGGGAGGAGTGGCCATTGTAAGGGAGTGGGATGAGTGATCATTGTAAGGGATGTGGGAGGAGTGACATTGTAAGGGATGTGGGATGAGTGACATTGTAAAGGATGTGGATGCGTGGATCATTGTAAGTGATGTGGGAAGAGTGGCCATTGTAAGGGATGTGGGATGAGTGATCATTGTAAGGGATGTGGAGGAGTGATCATTGTAAGGGATGTGGGAGAGTGAATTGTAAGGGATGTGGGATGAGTGATCATTGTAAGGAATGTGGGAGGAGTGACATTATACAGGGTGTGGGAGAGTGAATATTGTAAGGGATGTGGGAGGAGTGAACATTGTAAGGGATGTGGGAGGAGTGCCTTTGTAAGGGATGTGGGATGATTGATCATTGTAAGGGATGTGGGTGGAGTGGCCATTGTAAGGGTTGTGGGAAGAGTGGCCATTGTAAGGGATATGGGATGAGTGATCATTGTAAGGGATGTGGGAGGAGTGGCCATTGTAAGGGATGTGGGATGAGTGATCATTTGTAAGGGATGTGGGAGGAGTGATCATTGTAAGGGATGTGGGAGGAGTGATCCATTGTAAGGGATGTGGGAGGAGTGGCCATTGTACAGGGATGTGGGAGGAGTGATCATTGTAAGGGATGAGGGAGGAGAGATCATTGTAAGGGTGTTGGAGGAGTGATCATTGTAAGGGATGTGGGAGGAGTGATCATTGTAAGGGATGTGGGAGGAGTGATCATTGTAAGGGTTGTGGGATGAGTGATCATTGTAAGGGATGTGGAGAGAGTGGCCATTGTAAAGGGATAGTGGGAATGAGTGATCATTGTAAGGGATGTGGGAGGAGTGAGCCATTGTAAGGGATGTGGGAATGAGTGACATTGTAAGGGATGTGGGATGAGTGATCATTGTAAGGGATGTGGAGGAGTGGCATTGTAAGGGATGTGGATGAGTGCTCATTTTAAGGGATGTGGGATGAGTGATCATTGTAAGGGATGTGGGAGGAGTGGCCATTGTAAGGGATGTGGGATGAGTGATCATTGTAAGGGATGTGGGAGGAGTGACCATTGTACAGGGTGTGGGATGAGTGATCATTGTAAGGGATGTGGGAGGAGTGAACATTGTAAGGGATGTGGGAGGAGTGGACATTGTAAGGGATGTGGGATGAGTGATCATTGTAAGGGATGTGGGAGGAGTGACATTGTAAGGGATGTGGGAGGAGTGAGCATTGTAAGGGATGTGGGAGGAGTGATCATTGTAAGGGAGTGTGGGATGAGTGATCATTGTAAGGGATGTGGGAGGAGTGATCATTGTAAGGGATGTGGGAGGAGTGACCATTGTAAGGGATGTGGGAGGAGTGATCATTGTAAGGGTGTGGGATGAGTGATCATTGTAAGGGATGTGGGAGATTGATCATTGTAAGGGATGTGGGATGAGTGATCATTGTACAGGGATGTGGGATGAGTGATCATTGTAAGGGATGTGGGATGAGTGAGCCATTGTAAGGATGTGGGATGAGTGATCATTGTAAGGGATGTGGGAGGAGTGACCATTGTAAGGGATGTGGGAGGAGTGATCATTGTAAGGGATGTGGGAGGAGTGATCATTGTAAGGGATGTGGGAGGAGTGAACATTGTAAGGGATGTGGGAGGAGTGATCATTGTACAGGGTGTGGGATGAGTGATCATTGTAAGGGATGTGGGAGGAGTGATCATTGTACAGAATGTGGGAGAAGTGGCCATTGTAAGGGATGTGGGAGGACTGATCATTGTAAGGGATGTGGGATGAGTGATCATTGTAAGGGATGTGGGAGAGCTGATCATTGTAAGGGATGTGGGAGGAGTGATCATTGTAAGGGGATGTGGGATGAGTGATCATTGTAAGGGATGTGGGAGGAGTGACATTGTAAGGGATGTGGGATGAGTGATCAATTGTAAGGGATGTGGGAGGAGTGAGCATTGTAAGGGATGTGGGAGGAGTGGCTCATTGTAAGGGATGTGGGATGAGTGATCATTGTAAGGGATGTGGGATGAGTGATCATTGTAAGGGATGTGGGAGGAGTGATCATTGTAAGGGATGTGGGATGAGTGATCATTGTAAGGGATGTGGGAGGAGTGATCATTGTAAGGGATGTGGGAGGAGTGATCATTGTAAGGGATGTGGGAGGAGTGATCATTGTAAGGGATGTGGGAGGAGTGATCATTGTAAGGGATGTGGGAGGAGTGATCATTGTAAGGGATGTGGGAGGAGTGATCATTGTAAGGGATGTGGGAGGAGTGATCATTGTAAGGGATGTGGGATGAGTGATCATTGTAAGGGATGTGGGAGGAGTGATCATTGTAAGGGATGTGGGATGAGTGATCATTGTAAGGGATGTGGGAGGAGTGATCATTGTAAGGGATGTGGGAGGAGTGATCATTGTAAGTGATGTGGGAGGAGTGATCATTGTAAGGGGTGTGGGAGGAGTGATCATTGTAAGGGATGTGGGAGGAGTGATCATTGTAAGGGATGTGGGAGGAGTGATCATTGTAAGGGATATGGGAGGAGTGATCATTGTAAGGGATGTGGGAGAGTGATCATTGTAAGGGATGTGGGAAGGTGTGGATAATTGTAAGGGATGTGGAAGAGTGGCCATGTAAGGGATAGTGGGATGAGTGATCATTGTACGGGATGTGGGATGAGTGGCCATTGTAAGGGATGTGGGATGAGTGACCATTGTAAGGGATGTGGGAATGAAGTGATCATTGTAAGGGATGTGGATGAGTGATCATTGTAAGGATGTGGGAGGAGTGATCAATGTAAGAGATGTGGGAGGAGTGAACATTGTAAGGGATGTGGATGAGTGATCATTGTAAGGATGTGGGAGGAGTGATCATTGTAAGGATGTGGGAGGAGTGATCATTGTAAGGGATGTGGGAGGAGTGATCTTGTTAGGGATGTGGAGGAGTGATCATTGTAATGGGTGTGGGATGAGTGATCATTGTCAGGGATGTGGGGAGGATTGACATTGTAAGGGATATGGGAGGAGTGATCATTGTAAGGGATGTGGGAGGATGTGATCATTGTAAGGGCTGTGGGAGGAGTGATCATTGTAAGGGATGTGGGAGGAGTGATCATTGTAAGGGATGTGGGAGGAGTGATCATTGTACAGGGATGTGGGAGAGTGATCATTGTAAGGGATGTGGGAGGAGTGGATCATTGTAAGGGATGTGGGAGGAGTGATCCATTGTAAGGGATGTGGGATGAGTGATCATTGTAAGGGATGTGGGAGAGTGATCATTGTAAGGGATGTGGATGAGTGATCATTGTAAGGGATGTGGGAGGAGTGGCCATTGTAAGGGATGTGGGATGAGTGATCATTGTAAGGGATGTGGGATGAAGTGATCATTGTAAGGGATGTGGGAGGAGTGGCCATTGTAAGGATGTGGGATGAGTGATCATTGTAAGGGATGTGGGAGGAGTGATCATTGTAAGGGATGTGGGAGGAGTGACATTGTAAGGGAATGTGGGAGGAGTGATCATTGTAAGGGATGTGGGAGGAGTGATCATTGTAAGGGATGTGGGAGGAGTGATCATTGTAAGGGATGTGGGAGGAGTGATCATTGTAAGGGATGTGGGAGGAGTGATCATTGTAAGGGATGTGGGAGGAGTGATCATTGTAAGGGATGTGGGAGGAGTGATCATTGTAAGGGATGTGGGAGGAGTGATCATTGTAAGGGATGTGGGAGGAGTGATCATTGTAAGGGATGTGGGAGGAGTGATCATTGTAAGGGATGTGGGAGGAGTGATCATTGTAAGGGATGTGGGAGGAGTGATCATTGTAAGGGATGTGGGAGGAGTGATCATTGTAAGGGATGTGGGAGGAGTGATCATTGTAAGGGATGTGGGAGGAGTGATCATTGTAAGGGATGTGGGAGGAGTGATCATTGTAAGGGATGTGGGAGGAGTGATCATTGTAAGGGATGTGGGAGGAGTGATCATTGTAAGGGATGTGGGAGGAGTGATCATTGTAAGGGATGTGGGAGGAGTGATCATTGTAAGGGATGTGGGAGGAGTGATCATTGTAAGGGATGTGGGATGAGTGATCATTGTAAGGGATGTGGGAGGAGTGATCATTGTAAGGGATGTGGAGATGAGTGATCATTGTAGGGATGGGGATGAGTGATCATTGTAAGGGATGTGGGAGGAGTGGCATTGTAAGGGATCAGGGATGAGTGATCATTGTAAGGGATGTGGGATGAGTGATCATTGTAAGGGATGTGGGAAGGAATTGGCAATGTAAGGGATTGGGATGAGTGATCATTGTAAGGGATGTGGAGGAGAGTGCCATTGTAAGGGATGTGGGATGAGTGATCATTGTAAGGGATGTGGGAGGAGTGAATCATTGTAAGGGTGTGGGAGGAGTGACATTGTAAGGATGTGGGAGGAGTGATCATTGTAAGGGTTGTGGGATGAGTGAATCATTGTAAGGGATGTGGGATGAGTGATCATTGTACAGAGATGTGGGAGAGTGACCATTGTAAGGGGATGTGGGAGGAGTGATCATTGTAAGGGATGTGGGAGGAGTGGTCATTGTAAGGGTGTGGGAGGAGTGGCCATTGTAAGGGATGTGGGATGAGTGATCATTGTAAGGATGTGGGATGAGTGATCATTGTAAGGGATGTGGGAGGAGTGAACATTGTAAGGGGTGTGGGAGGAGTGATCATTGTAAGGATGTGGGATGAGTGATCATTGTAAGGGATGTGGGAGGAGTGATCATTTGTAAGGGATGTGGGATGAGTGATCATTGTAAGGGATGTGGGAGGAGTGCTCATTGTAAGGGATGTGGGATGAGTGACCATTGTAAGGGATGTGGGATGAGTGATCATTGTAAGGATGTGGGAGGAGTGACATTGTAAGGGATGTGGGTGAGTGATCATTGTAAGGGATGTGGGATGAGTGATCATTGTAAGGGATGTGGGAGTAGTGGCCATTGTAGGGATGTGGGATGAGTGGTCATTGTAAGGGATGTGGGAGGAGTGACATTGTAAGGGATGTGGGATGAGTGAACATTGTAAGGGATGTGGGATGAGTGATCATTGTAAGGGATGTGGGATGAGAGTGGCCATTGTAAGGGATGTGGGATAGGATGCATTGTAAGGGATGTGGGATGAGTGATCATTGTACGGATGTGGGAGTAGTGGCCCATTGTAAGCGGATGTGGAGGCGTGATCATTGTAAGGATGTGGATGAGTGATCATTGTAAGGGATGTGGGAGGAGTGAGCATTGTAAGGGATGTGGGAAGAGTGATCATTGTAAGGGATGTGGGAGAGTGATCATTGTAGGATGTGGGAGGAGTGATCATTGTAAGGAGATGTGGGAGGAGTGGCCATTGTAAGGGATGTGGGAGTAGTTATCATTGTAAGTGATGTGGGAGGAGTGAACATTGTAAGGGGTGTGGGAGGAGTGATCATTGTAAGGGATGTGGGAGGAGTGATCATTGTACGATGTGGGAGAAGTGGCATTGTAAGGGATGTGGGAGGAGTGATCATTGTAAGGGATGTGGGAGGAGTGATCATTGTAAGGGATGTGGGAGGAGTGATCATTGTAAGGGATGTGGGAGGAGTGATCATTGTAAGGGATGTGGGAGGAGTGATCATTGTAAGGGATGTGGGAGGAGTGATCATTGTAAGGGATGTGGGAGGAGTGATCATTGTAAGGGATGTGGGAGGAGTGATCATTGTAAGGGATGTGGGAGGAGTGATCATTGTAAGGGATGTGGGAGGAGTGATCATTGTAAGGGATGTGGGAGGAGTGATCATTGTAAGGGATGTGGGAGGAGTGATCATTGTAAGGGATGTGGGAGGAGTGATCATTGTAAGGGATGTGGGAGGAGTGATCATTGTAAGGGATGTGGGAGGAGTGATCATTGTAAGGGATGTGGGAGGAGTGATCATTGTAAGGGATGTGGGAGGAGTGATCATTGTAAGGGATGTGGGAGGAGTGATCATTGTAAGGGATGTGGGAGGAGTGATCATTGTAAGGGATGTGGGATGAGTGATCATTGTAAGGGATGTGGGAGGAGTGATCATTGTATGGGATGGGGATGAGTGATCATTGATAAGGGATGTGGGAGGAGTGACCATTGTAAGGGATGTGGGATGAGTGACCATTTTAAGGGATTTGGGAGGAGTGATCATTGTAAGGGATGTGGGAGGAGTGATCATGTAAGGGGTGTGGGTAGGAGTGATCATTGTAAGGGATGTGGGTAGGAGTGGCCATTGTACAGGGATGTGGGATGAGTGATCATTGTAAGGGATGTGGGATGAGTGTCATTGTAAGGGATGTGGGGAGGACGTGATCATTGTAAGGGATGTGGGATGAGTGATCATTGTAAGGGATGTGGGAGGAGTGGCCATTGTAAGGGATGTGGGATGATGTGATCATTGTAAGGGATGGGGATGAGTGGCCATTGTAAGGGATGTGGGATGAGTGTCATTGTAAGGGAATGTGGATGAGTGACATTGTAAGGAGATGTGGGAAGAGTGATCATTGTAAGGGGATGTGCGGATGAGTGATCATTGTAAGGGATGTGGGAGGATTGGCCATTGTAACGGATGTGGGATGAGTGATCATTGTACAGGACTGTGGGAGACGTGATCATTGTAAGGGATGTGGGAGGAAGTGGCAATTGTAAGGGATGTGGGATGAGTGATCATTGTAAGGGATGTGGGAAGAGTGATCATTGTAAGGGATGTGGGTGGAGTGGCCATTGTAAGGGTGTGGGGAAGAGTGACATTGTAAGGGATGTGGGGATGAGTGATCATTGTAAGGGATGTGGGAGGAGTATCATTGCTAAGGATATGGGAGGAGTGACATTGTAAGGGATGTGGGAGGAGTGATCATTGTACAGGGTTTGGGAGGAGTGACTCATTGTAAGAGATTTGGGAGGAGTGCCATTGTAAGGATGTGGGAGAGTTATCATTGTAAGTGATGTGGGATGAGGATCATTGATAAGGGATAGGGGAGGAGTGATCATTGTAAGGGATGTGGGAGGAGTGATCAATGTAAGGGATGAGGGCGGAGTGATCATTGTAAGGGTGTGGGAGGAGTGATCATTGTAAGGGATGTGGGAGGAGTGACATTGTAAGGGTGTGGGAAGAGTGATCATTGTAAGGGTATGGGAGGAGTGATCTTTGTAAGGGATGTGGGATGAAGTGATCATTGTAAGGGATGTGGGATGGTGATCATTGTAAGGGATGTGGGAGGAGTGACCATTGTACGGATGTGGGAAGAGTGATCATTGTAAGGGATGAGGAGGAGTGATCATTGTAAGGGGTGGGAGAGTGGCCATTGTAAGGGATGTGGGATGAGTGATCATTGTAAGGGATGTGGGATGAGTGAACATTGTAAGGGATGTGGGAGGAGTGACCATTGTAAGGGAATGTGGGAGGAGTGATCATTGTAAGGGATGTGGGAGGAGTGATCATTGTAAGGGTGTGGGATGAGTGATCATTAGTAAGGGATGTGGGAGGAGGGAACATTGTAAGGGATGTGGGAGGAGTGAGCATTGTAAGTGATGTGGAGGAGTGAACATTGTAAGGGATGTGGGAGGATTGATCATTGTAAGGGATGTGGGAGGAGTGATCATTGTTACGGGATGTGGGAGGAGTGATCATTGTAAAGGGTGTGGGATGAGTGATCATTGTAAGGGATGTGGGAGGTGGTGATCATTGTAAGGGATGTGGGAAGAGTGAACCATTGTAAGGGATGTGGGAGGAGTGAACATTGTAAGGGGTGTGGGAGGAGTGATCATTGTAAGGGATGTGGGAGGAGTGACCATTGTAAGGGATGTGGGAAGAGGATTCATTGTAAGGGATGTGGGAGAGTGATCATTGTAGGGATGTGGGAATGAGTGACCATTGTAAGGGATGTGGGATGAGTATCATTGTAAGGATGTGGGATGAGTGATCATTGTAAGGGATGTGGGAGGAGTGATCATTGTAAGGATGTCTGGGATGAGTGATCATTGTAAGGGATGTGGGAGGAGTGATCATTGTAAGGGATGTGGGAGGAGTGATCATTGTAAGGGATGTGGGAGGAGTGATCATTGTAAGGGATGTGGGAGGAGTGATCATTGTAAGGGATGTGGGAGGAGTGATCATTGTAAGGGATGTGGGAGAGTGATCATTGTAAGGGATGTGGGAGGAGTGATCATTGTAAGGGATGTGGGAGGAGTGATCATTGTAAGGGATGTGGGATGAGTGATCATTGTAAGGGATGTGGGAGGAGTGATCATTGTAAGGGATGTGGGATGAGTGATCATTGTAAGGGATGTGGGAGGAGTGATCATTGTAAGGGATGTGGGAGGAGTGATCATTGTAAGGGATGTGGGATGAGTGATCATTGTAAGGGATGTGGGAGGAGTGATCATTGTAAGGGATGTGGGAGGAGTGATCATTGTAAGGGATGTGGGAGGAGTGATCATTGTAAGGGATGTGGGAGGAGTGATCATTGTAAGGGATGTGGGAGGAGTGATCATTGTAAGGGATGTGGGAGGAGTGATCATTGTAAGGGATGTGGGAGGAGTGATCATTGTAAGGGATGTGGGAGGAGTGATCATTGTAAGGGATGTGGGAGGAGTGATCATTGTAAGGGATGTGGGAGGAGTGATCATTGTAAGGGATGTGGGAGGAGTGATCATTGTAAGGGATGTGGGATGAGTGATCATTGTAAGGGATGTGGGATGAGTGATCATTGTAAGGGATGTGGGAGGAGTGATCATTGTAAGGGATGTGGGATGAGTGATCATTGTAAGGGATGTGGGAGGAGTGATCATTGTAAGGGATGTGGGAGGAGTGATCATTGTAAGGGATGTGGGAGGAGTGATCATTGTAAGGGATGTGGGAGGAGTGATCATTGTAAGGGATGTGGGAGGAGTGATCATTGTAAGGGATGTGGGAGGAGTGATCATTGTAAGGGATGTGGGAGGAGTGATCATTGTAAGGGATGTGGGAGGAGTGATCATTGTAAGGGATGTGGGAGGAGTGATCATTGTAAGGGATGTGGGAGGAGTGATCATTGTAAGGGATGTGGGAGGAGTGATCATTGTAAGGGATGTGGGAGGAGTGATCATTGTAAGGGATGTGGGAGGAGTGATCATTGTAAGGGATGTGGGAGGAGTGATCATTGTAAGGGATGTGGGAGGAGTGATCATTGTAAGGGATGTGGGAGGAGTGATCATTGTAAGGGATGTGGGAGGAGTGATCATTGTAAGGGATGTGGGAGGAGTGATCATTGTAAGGGATGTGGGAGAGTGATCATTGTAAGGGATGTGGGATGAGTGATCATTGTAAGGGATGTGGGAGGAGTGATCATTGTAAGGGATGTGGGATGAGTGATCATTGTAAGGGATGTGGGAGGAGTGATCATTGTAAGGGATGTGGGAGGAGTGATCATTGTAAGGGATGTGGGAGGAGTGATCATTGTAAGGGATGTGGGAGGAGTGATCATTGTAAGGGATGTGGGATGAGTGATCATTGTAAGGGATGTGGGAGGAGTGATCATTGTAAGGGATGTGGGAGGAGTGATCATTGTAAGGGATGTGGGAGGAGTGATCATTGTAAGGGATGTGGGAGGAGTGATCATTGTAAGGGATGTGGGAGGAGTGATCATTGTAAGGGATGTGGGAGGAGTGATCATTGTAAGGGATGTGGGAGGAGTGATCATTGTAAGGGATGTGGGAGGAGTGATCATTGTAAGGGATGTGGGAGGAGTGATCATTGTAAGGGATGTGGGAGGAGTGATCATTGTAAGGGATGTGGGAGGAGTGATCATTGTAAGGGATGTGGGAGGAGTGATGATCATTGTAAGGGATGTGGGATGAGTGATCATTGTAAGGGATGTGGGAGGAGTGATCATTGTAAGGGATGTGGGAGGAGTGATCATTGTAAGGGATGTGGGAGGAGTGATCATTGTAAGGGATGTGGGAGGAGTGATCATTGTAAGGGATGTGGGAGGAGTGATCATTGTAAGGGATGTGGGAGGAGTGATCATTGTAAGGGATGTGGGAGGAGTGATCATTGTAAGGGATGTGGGAGGAGTGATCATTGTAAGGGATGTGGGAGGAGTGATCATTGTAAGGGATGTGGGAGGAGTGATCATTGTAAGGGATGTGGGAGGAGTGATCATTGTAAGGGATGTGGGATGAGTGATCATTGTAAGGGATGTGGGAGGAGTGATCATTGTAAGGGATGTGGGATGAGTGATCATTGTAAGGGATGTGGGAGGAGTGATCATTGTAAGGGATGTGGGATGAGTGATCATTGTAAGGGATGTGGGAGGAGTGATCATTGTAAGGGATGTGGGATGAGTGATCATTGTAAGGGATGTGGGAGGAGTGATCATTGTAAGGGATGTGGGATGAGTGATCATTGTAAGGGATGTGGGATGAGTGATCATTGTAAGGGATGTGGGAGGAGTGATCATTGTAAGGGATGTGGGATGAGTGATCATTGTAAGGGATGTGGGATGAGTGATCATTGTAAGGGATGTGGGAGGAGTGATCATTGTAAGGGATGTGGGAGGAGTGATCATTGTAAGGGATGTGGGAGGAGTGATCATTGTAAGGGATGTGGGAGGAGTGATCATTGTAAGGGATGTGGGAGGAGTGATCATTGTAAGGGATGTGGGAGGAGTGATCATTGTAAGGGATGTGGGAGGAGTGATCATTGTAAGGGATGTGGGATGAGTGATCATTGTAAGGGATGTGGGAGGAGTGATCATTGTAAGGGATGTGGGAGGAGTGATCATTGTAAGGGATGTGGGATGAGTGATCATTGTAAGGGATGTGGGAGAGTGATCATTGTAAGGGATGTGGGATGAGTGATCATTGTAAGGGATGTGGGATGAGTGATCATTGTAAGGGATGTGGGAGGAGTGATCATTGTAAGGGATGTGGGAGGAGTGATCATTGTAAGGGATGTGGGAGGAGTGATCATTGTAAGGGATGTGGGAGGAGTGATCATTGTAAGGGATGTGGGAGGAGTGATCATTGTAAGGGATGTGGGAGGAGTGATCATTGTAAGGGATGTGGGAGGAGTGATCATTGTAAGGGATGTGGGAGGAGTGATCATTGTAAGGGATGTGGGAGGAGTGATCATTGTAAGGGATGTGGGAGGAGTGATCATTGTAAGGGATGTGGGAGGAGTGATCATTGTAAGGGATGTGGGAGGAGTGATCATTGTAAGGGATGTGGGAGGAGTGATCATTGTAAGGGATGTGGGATGAGTGATCATTGTAAGGGATGTGGGATGAGTGATCATTGTAAGGGATGTGGGAGGAGTGATCATTGTAAGGGATGTGGGAGGAGTGATCATTGTAAGGGATGTGGGAGGAGTGATCATTGTAAGGGATGTGGGAGGAGTGATCATTGTAAGGGATGTGGGAGAGTGATCATTGTAAGGGATGTGGGAGGAGTGATCATTGTAAGGGATGTGGGAGGAGTGATCATTGTAAGGGATGTGGGAGGAGTGATCATTGTAAGGGATGTGGGAGGAGTGATCATTGTAAGGGATGTGGGAGGAGTGATCATTGTAAGGGATGTGGGAGGAGTGATCATTGTAAGGGATGTGGGAGGAGTGATCATTGTAAGGGATGTGGGAGGAGTGATCATTGTAAGGGATGTGGGAGGAGTGATCATTGTAAGGGATGTGGGAGGAGTGATCATTGTAAGGGATGTGGGAGGAGTGATCATTGTAAGGGATGTGGGATGAGTGATCATTGTAAGGGATGTGGGAGGAGTGATCATTGTAAGGGATGTGGGAGGAGTGATCATTGTAAGGGATGTGGGAGGAGTGATCATTGTAAGGGATGTGGGAGGAGTGATCATTGTAAGGGATGTGGGAGGAGTGATCATTGTAAGGGATGTGGGAGGAGTGATCATTGTAAGGGATGTGGGAGGAGTGATCATTGTAAGGGATGTGGGAGGAGTGATCATTGTAAGGGATGTGGGAGGAGTGATCATTGTAAGGGATGTGGGATGAGTGATCATTGTAAGGGATGTGGGATGAGTGATCATTGTAAGGGATGTGGGAGGAGTGGCATTGTAAGGGATGTGGGAGGAGTGACCATTGTAATGGATGTGGGAGGAGTGATCATTGTAAGGGATGTGGGAGGAGTGATCATTGTAAGGGATGTGGGAGGAGTGATCATTGTAAGGGATTGTGGGAGTATCATTGTACAGGATATGGGAGGAGTGACTCATTGTAAGGGATGAGGGAGGAGAGACCATGTAAAGGGTGTGGGAGAGTGATCATTGTAAGGGATGTGGATGAGTGAACATTGTACGGGATGTGGGAGGAGTGATCATTGTAAGGGAGTGGGATGAGTGATCATTGTAAGGGATGTGGAGGAGTGCCATTGTAAGTGATGTGGGAGGAGTTATCATTTGTAAGGGATGTGGGATGAGTGATCATTGTAAGGGAAGTGGGAGGAGTGATCATGTAAGTGATGTGGGAGGAGTGATCATTGTAAGGGATGTGGGAGGAGTGATCATTGTAAGGGATGTGGGAGGAGTGATCATTGTAAGGGATGTGGGATGAGTGATCATTGTAAGGGATGTGGGAGGAGTGATCATTGTAAGGGATGTGGGAGGAGTGATCATTGTAAGGGATGTGGGAGGAGTGATCATTGTAAGGGATGTGGGAGGAGTGATCATTGTAAGGGATGTGGGAGGAGTGATCATTGTAAGGGATGTGGGAGGAGTGATCATTGTAAGGGATGTGGGAGGAGTGATCATTGTAAGGGATGTGGGAGGAGTGATCATTGTAAGGGATGTGGGAGGAGTGATCATTGTAAGGGATGTGGGAGGAGTGATCATTGTAAGGGATGTGGGAGGAGTGATCATTGTAAGGGATGTGGGAGGAGTGATCATTGTAAGGGATGTGGGAGGAGTGATCATTGTAAGGGATGTGGGAGGAGTGATCATTGTAAGGGATGTGGGAGGAGTGATCATTGTAAGGGATGTGGGAGGAGTGATCATTGTAAGGGATGTGGGAGGAGTGATCATTGTAAGGGATGTGGGAGGAGTGATCATTGTAAGGGATGTGGGAGGAGTGATCATTGTAAGGGATGTGGGAGGAGTGATCATTGTAAGGGATGTGGGAGGAGTGATCATTGTAAGGGATGTGGGAGGAGTGATCATTGTAAGGGATGTGGGAGGAGTGATCATTGTAAGGGATGTGAGGAGTGATCATTGTTAGGGATGTGGGAGGAGTGATCATTGTAAGGGATGTGGGAAGAGTGATCATTGTAAGGGATGTGGGAGGAGTGATCATTGTAAGGGATGTGGGAGGAGTGATCATTGTAAGGGATGTGGGAGGAGTGATCATTGTAAGGGATGTGGGAGGAGTGATCATTGTAAGGGATGTGGGAGGAGTGATCATTGTAAGGGATGTGGGAGGAGTGATCATTGTAAGGGATGTGGGAGGAGTGATCATTGTAAGGGATGTGGGAGGAGTGATCATTGTAAGGGATGTGGGAGGAGTGATCATTGTAAGGGATGTGGGAGGAGTGATCATTGTAAGGGATGTGGGATGAGTGATCATTGTAAGGGATGTGGGAGGAGTGATCATTGTAAGGGATGTGGGATGAGTGATCATTGTAAGGGATGTGGGATGAGTGATCATTGTAAGGGATGTGGGAGGAGTGATCATTGTAAGGGATGTGGGAGGAGTGATCATTGTAAGGGATGTGGGAGGAGTGATCATTGTAAGGGATGTGGGAGGAGTGATCATTGTAAGGGATGTGGGAGGAGTGATCATTGTAAGGGATGTGGGAGGAGTGATCATTGTAAGGGATGTGGGAGGAGTGATCATTGTAAGGGATGTGGGAGGAGTGATCATTGTAAGGGATGTGGGAGGAGTGATCATTGTAAGGGATGTGGGAGGAGTGATCATTGTAAGGGATGTGGGAGGAGTGATCATTGTAAGGGATGTGGGAGGAGTGATCATTGTAAGGGATGTGGGAGGAGTGATCATTGTAAGGGATGTGGGAGGAGTGATCATTGTAAGGGATGTGGGAGGAGTGATCATTGTAAGGGATGTGGGAGGAGTGATCATTGTAAGGGATGTGGGAGGAGTGATCATTGTAAGGGATGTGGGATGAGTGATCATTGTAAGGGATGTGGGAGGAGTGATCATTGTAAGGGATGTGGGAGGAGTGATCATTGTAAGGGATGTGGGAGGAGTGATCATTGTAAGGGATGTGGGAGGAGTGATCATTGTAAGGGATGTGGGAGGAGTGATCATTGTAAGGGATGTGGGAGGAGTGATCATTGTAAGGGATGTGGGAGGAGTGATCATTGTAAGGGATGTGGGAGGAGTGATCATTGTAAGGGATGTGGGAGGAGTGATCATTGTAAGGGATGTGGGAGGAGTGATCATTGTAAGGGATGTGGGAGGAGTGATCATTGTAAGGGATGTGGGATGAGTGATCATTGTAAGGGATGTGGGAGGAGTGATCATTGTAAGGGATGTGGGATGAGTGATCATTGTAAGGGATGTGGGAGGAGTGATCATTGTAAGGGATGTGGGATGAGTGATCATTGTAAGGGATGTGGGAGGAGTGATCATTGTAAGGGATGTGGGATGAGTGATCATTGTAAGGGATGTGGGATGAGTGATCATTGTAAGGGATGTGGGAGGAGTGATCATTGTAAGGGATGTGGGATGAGTGATCATTGTAAGGGATGTGGGATGAGTGATCATTGTAAGGGATGTGGGAGGAGTGATCATTGTAAGGGATGTGGGATGAGTGATCATTGTAAGGGATGTGGGAGGAGTGATCATTGTAAGGGATGTGGGAGGAGTGATCATTGTAAGGGATGTGGGAGGAGTGATCATTGTAAGGGATGTGGGAGGAGTGATCATTGTAAGGGATGTGGGAGGAGTGATCATTGTAAGGGATGTGGGAGGAGTGATCATTGTAAGGGATGTGGGAGGAGTGATCATTGTAAGGGATGTGGGAGGAGTGATCATTGTAAGGGATGTGGGAGGAGTGATCATTGTAAGGGATGTGGGAGGAGTGATCATTGTAAGGGATGTGGGAGGAGTGATCATTGTAAGGGATGTGGGATGAGTGATCATTGTAAGGGATGTGGGAGGAGTGATCATTGTAAGGGATGTGGGAGGAGTGATCATTGTAAGGGATGTGGGAGGAGTGATCATTGTAAGGGATGTGGGAGGAGTGATCATTGTAAGGGATGTGGGAGGAGTGATCATTGTAAGGGATGTGGGAGGAGTGATCATTGTAAGGGATGTGGGAGGAGTGATCATTGTAAGGGATGTGGGAGGAGTGATCATTGTAAGGGATGTGGGAGGAGTGATCATTGTAAGGGATGTGGGAGGAGTGATCATTGTAAGGGATGTGGGAGGAGTGATCATTGTAAGGGATGTGGGAGGAGTGATCATTGTAAGGGATGTGGGAGGAGTGATCATTGTAAGGGATGTGGGAGGAGTGATCATTGTAAGGGATGTGGGAGGAGTGATCATTGTAAGGGATGTGGGAGGAGTGATCATTGTAAGGGATGTGGGAGGAGTGATCATTGTAAGGGATGTGGGAGGAGTGATCATTGTAAGGGATGTGGGAGGAGTGATCATTGTAAGGGATGTGGGAGGAGTGATCATTGTAAGGGATGTGGGAGGAGTGATCATTGTAAGGGATGTGGGAGGAGTGATCATTGTAAGGGATGTGGGAGGAGTGATCATTGTAAGGGATGTGGGAGGAGTGATCATTGTAAGGGATGTGGGAGGAGTGATCATTGTAAGGGATGTGGGAGGAGTGATCATTGTAAGGGATGTGGGAGGAGTGATCATTGTAAGGGATGTGGGAGGAGTGATCATTGTAAGGGATGTGGGAGGAGTGATCATTGTAAGGGATGTGGGAGGAGTGATCATTGTAAGGGATGTGGGAGGAGTGATCATTGTAAGGGATGTGGGAGGAGTGATCATTGTAAGGGATGTGGGAGGAGTGATCATTGTAAGGGATGTGGGAGGAGTGATCATTGTAAGGGATGTGGGAGGAGTGATCATTGTAAGGGATGTGGGAGGAGTGATCATTGTAAGGGATGTGGGAGGAGTGATCATTGTAAGGGATGTGGGAGGAGTGATCATTGTAAGGGATGTGGGAGGAGTGATCATTGTAAGGGATGTGGGAGGAGTGATCATTGTAAGGGATGTGGGAGGAGTGATCATTGTAAGGGATGTGGGAGGAGTGATCATTGTAAGGGATGTGGGAGGAGTGATCATTGTAAGGGATGTGGGAGGAGTGATCATTGTAAGGGATGTGGGAGGAGTGATCATTGTAAGGGATGTGGGAGGAGTGATCATTGTAAGGGATGTGGGAGAGTGATCATTGTAAGGGATGTGGGAGGAGTGATCATTGTAAGGGATGTGGGAGGAGTGATCATTGTAAGGGATGTGGGAGGAGTGATCATTGTAAGGGATGTGGGAGGAGTGATCATTGTAAGGGATGTGGGAGGAGTGATCATTGTAAGGGATGTGGGAGGAGTGATCATTGTAAGGGATGTGGGAGGAGTGATCATTGTAAGGGATGTGGGAGGAGTGATCATTGTAAGGGATGTGGGAGGAGTGATCATTGTAAGGGATGTGGGAGGAGTGATCATTGTAAGGGATGTGGGAGGAGTGATCATTGTAAGGGATGTGGGAGGAGTGATCATTGTAAGGGATGTGGGAGGAGTGATCATTGTAAGGGATGTGGGAGGAGTGATCATTGTAAGGGATGTGGGAGGAGTGATCATTGTAAGGGATGTGGGAGGAGTGATCATTGTAAGGGATGTGGGAGGAGTGATCATTGTAAGGGATGTGGGAGGAGTGATCATTGTAAGGGATGTGGGAGGAGTGATCATTGTAAGGGATGTGGGATGAGTGATCATTGTAAGGGATGTGGGAGGAGTGATCATTGTAAGGGATGTGGGAGGAGTGATCATTGTAAGGGATGTGGGAGGAGTGATCATTGTAAGGGATGTGGGATGAGTGATCATTGTAAGGGATGTGGGATGAGTGATCATTGTAAGGGATGTGGGAGGAGTGATCATTGTAAGGGATGTGGGAGGAGTGATCATTGTAAGGGATGTGGGATGAGTGATCATTGTAAGGGATGTGGGAGGAGTGATCATTGTAAGGGATGTGGGAGGAGTGATCATTGTAAGGGATGTGGGAGGAGTGATCATTGTAAGGGATGTGGGAGGAGTGATCATTGTAAGGGATGTGGGAGGAGTGATCATTGTAAGGGATGTGGGAGGAGTGATCATTGTAAGGGATGTGGGAGGAGTGATCATTGTAAGGGATGTGGGAGGAGTGATCATTGTAAGGGATGTGGGAGGAGTGATCATTGTAAGGGATGTGGGAGGAGTGATCATTGTAAGGGATGTGGGAGGAGTGATCATTGTAAGGGATGTGGGAGGAGTGATCATTGTAAGGGATGTGGGAGGAGTGATCATTGTAAGGGATGTGGGAGGAGTGATCATTGTAAGGGATGTGGGAGGAGTGATCATTGTAAGGGATGTGGGAGGAGTGATCATTGTAAGGGATGTGGGAGGAGTGATCATTGTAAGGGATGTGGGAGAGTGATCATTGTAAGGGATGTGGGAGGAGTGATCATTGTAAGGGATGTGGGAGGAGTGATCATTGTAAGGGATGTGGGATGAGTGATCATTGTAAGGGATGTGGGAGGAGTGATCATTGTAAGGGATGTGGGATGAGTGATCATTGTAAGGGATGTGGGAGGAGTGATCATTGTAAGGGATGTGGGAGGAGTGATCATTGTAAGGGATGTGGGATGAGTGATCATTGTAAGGGATGTGGGAGGAGTGATCATTGTAAGGGATGTGGGAGGAGTGATCATTGTAAGGGATGTGGGAGGAGTGATCATTGTAAGGGATGTGGGAGGAGTGATCATTGTAAGGGATGTGGGAGAGTGATCATTGTAAGGGATGTGGGAGGAGTGATCATTGTAAGGGATGTGGGAGGAGTGATCATTGTAAGGGATGTGGGAGGAGTGATCATTGTAAGGGATGTGGGAGGAGTGATCATTGTAAGGGATGTGGGAGGAGTGATCATTGTAAGGGATGTGGGAGGAGTGATCATTGTAAGGGATGTGGGAGGAGTGATCATTGTAAGGGATGTGGGAGGAGTGATCATTGTAAGGGATGTGGGAGGAGTGATCATTGTAAGGGATGTGGGATGAGTGATCATTGTAAGGGATGTGGGAGGAGTGATCATTGTAAGGGATGTGGGAGGAGTGATCATTGTAAGGGATGTGGGAGGAGTGATCATTGTAAGGGATGTGGGAGGAGTGATCATTGTAAGGGATGTGGGAGGAGTGATCATTGTAAGGGATGTGGGAGGAGTGATCATTGTAAGGGATGTGGGAGGAGTGATCATTGTAAGGGATGTGGGAGGAGTGATCATTGTAAGGGATGTGGGAGGAGTGATCATTGTAAGGGATGTGGGATGAGTGATCATTGTAAGGGATGTGGGAGGAGTGATCATTGTAAGGGATGTGGGATGAGTGATCATTGTAAGGGATGTGGGAGGAGTGATCATTGTAAGGGATGTGGGAGGAGTGATCATTGTAAGGGATGTGGGAGGAGTGATCATTGTAAGGGATGTGGGATGAGTGATCATTGTAAGGGATGTGGGAGGAGTGATCATTGTAAGGGATGTGGGATGAGTGATCATTGTAAGGGATGTGGGATGAGTGATCATTGTAAGGGATGTGGGAGGAGTGATCATTGTAAGGGATGTGGGATGAGTGATCATTGTAAGGGATGTGGGATGAGTGATCATTGTAAGGGATGTGGGAGGAGTGATCATTGTAAGGGATGTGGGAGGAGTGATCATTGTAAGGGATGTGGGAGGAGTGATCATTGTAAGGGATGTGGGAGGAGTGATCATTGTAAGGGATGTGGGAGGAGTGATCATTGTAAGGGATGTGGGAGGAGTGATCATTGTAAGGGATGTGGGAGGAGTGATCATTGTAAGGGATGTGGGAGGAGTGATCATTGTAAGGGATGTGGGAGGAGTGATCATTGTAAGGGATGTGGGAGGAGTGATCATTGTAAGGGATGTGGGATGAGTGATCATTGTAAGGGATGTGGGAGAGTGATCATTGTAAGGGATGTGGGAGGAGTGATCATTGTAAGGGATGTGGGATGAGTGATCATTGTAAGGGATGTGGGAGGAGTGATCATTGTAAGGGATGTGGGAGGAGTGATCATTGTAAGGGATGTGGGAGGAGTGATCATTGTAAGGGATGTGGGAGGAGTGATCATTGTAAGGGATGTGGGAGGAGTGATCATTGTAAGGGATGTGGGAGGAGTGATCATTGTAAGGGATGTGGGAGGAGTGATCATTGTAAGGGATGTGGGAGGAGTGATCATTGTAAGGGATGTGGGAGGAGTGATCATTGTAAGGGATGTGGGAGGAGTGATCATTGTAAGGGATGTGGGAGGAGTGATCATTGTAAGGGATGTGGGAGGAGTGATCATTGTAAGGGATGTGGGAGGAGTGATCATTGTAAGGGATGTGGGAGGAGTGATCATTGTAAGGGATGTGGGAGGAGTGATCATTGTAAGGGATGTGGGAGGAGTGATCATTGTAAGGGATGTGGGAGGAGTGATCATTGTAAGGGATGTGGGAGGAGTGATCATTGTAAGGGATGTGGGAGGAGTGATCATTGTAAGGGATGTGGGAGGAGTGATCATTGTAAGGGATGTGGGAGGAGTGATCATTGTAAGGGATGTGGGAGGAGTGATCATTGTAAGGGATGTGGGAGGAGTGATCATTGTAAGGGATGTGGGAGGAGTGATCATTGTAAGGGATGTGGGAGGAGTGATCATTGTAAGGGATGTGGGAGGAGTGATCATTGTAAGGGATGTGGGAGGAGTGATCATTGTAAGGGATGTGGGAGGAGTGATCATTGTAAGGGATGTGGGAGGAGTGATCATTGTAAGGGATGTGGGAGGAGTGATCATTGTAAGGGATGTGGGAGGAGTGATCATTGTAAGGGATGTGGGATGAGTGATCATTGTAAGGGATGTGGGAGGAGTGATCATTGTAAGGGATGTGGGAGGAGTGATCATTGTAAGGGATGTGGGAGGAGTGATCATTGTAAGGGATGTGGGAGGAGTGATCATTGTAAGGGATGTGGGAGGAGTGATCATTGTAAGGGATGTGGGAGGAGTGATCATTGTAAGGGATGTGGGAGGAGTGATCATTGTAAGGGATGTGGGAGGAGTGATCATTGTAAGGGATGTGGGAGGAGTGATCATTGTAAGGGATGTGGGAGGAGTGATCATTGTAAGGGATGTGGGAGGAGTGATCATTGTAAGGGATGTGGGAGGAGTGATCATTGTAAGGGATGTGGGAGGAGTGATCATTGTAAGGGATGTGGGAGGAGTGATCATTGTAAGGGATGTGGGAGGAGTGATCATTGTAAGGGATGTGGGAGGAGTGATCATTGTAAGGGATGTGGGAGGAGTGATCATTGTAAGGGATGTGGGAGGAGTGATCATTGTAAGGGATGTGGGAGGAGTGATCATTGTAAGGGATGTGGGAGAGTGATCATTGTAAGGGATGTGGGAGGAGTGATCATTGTAAGGGATGTGGGAGGAGTGATCATTGTAAGGGATGTGGGAGGAGTGATCATTGTAAGGGATGTGGGAGGAGTGATCATTGTAAGGGATGTGGGATGAGTGATCATTGTAAGGGATGTGGGAGGAGTGATCATTGTAAGGGATGTGGGAGGAGTGATCATTGTAAGGGATGTGGGATGAGTGATCATTGTAAGGGATGTGGGAGGAGTGATCATTGTAAGGGATGTGGGATGAGTGATCATTGTAAGGGATGTGGGATGAGTGATCATTGTAAGGGATGTGGGAGGAGTGATCATTGTAAGGGATGTGGGAGGAGTGATCATTGTAAGGGATGTGGGAGGAGTGATCATTGTAAGGGATGTGGGAGGAGTGATCATTGTAAGGGATGTGGGAGGAGTGATCATTGTAAGGGATGTGGGAGGAGTGATCATTGTAAGGGATGTGGGAGGAGTGATCATTGTAAGGGATGTGGGAGGAGTGATCATTGTAAGGGATGTGGGAGGAGTGATCATTGTAAGGGATGTGGGAGGAGTGATCATTGTAAGGGATGTGGGAGGAGTGATCATTGTAAGGGATGTGGGAGGAGTGATCATTGTAAGGGATGTGGGAGGAGTGATCATTGTAAGGGATGTGGGAGGAGTGATCATTGTAAGGGATGTGGGATGAGTGATCATTGTAAGGGATGTGGGAGGAGTGATCATTGTAAGGGATGTGGGAGGAGTGATCATTGTAAGGGATGTGGGAGGAGTGATCATTGTAAGGGATGTGGGAGGAGTGATCATTGTAAGGGATGTGGGAGGAGTGATCATTGTAAGGGATGTGGGAGGAGTGATCATTGTAAGGGATGTGGGAGGAGTGATCATTGTAAGGGATGTGGGAGGAGTGATCATTGTAAGGGATGTGGGAGGAGTGATCATTGTAAGGGATGTGGGAGGAGTGATCATTGTAAGGGATGTGGGAGGAGTGATCATTGTAAGGGATGTGGGAGGAGTGATCATTGTAAGGGATGTGGGAGGAGTGATCATTGTAAGGGATGTGGGAGGAGTGATCATTGTAAGGGATGTGGGAGGAGTGATCATTGTAAGGGATGTGGGAGGAGTGATCATTGTAAGGGATGTGGGAGGAGTGATCATTGTAAGGGATGTGGGAGGAGTGATCATTGTAAGGGATGTGGGAGAGTGATCATTGTAAGGGATGTGGGAGGAGTGATCATTGTAAGGGATGTGGGAGGAGTGATCATTGTAAGGGATGTGGGAGGAGTGATCATTGTAAGGGATGTGGGAGGAGTGATCATTGTAAGGGATGTGGGATGAGTGATCATTGTAAGGGATGTGGGAGGAGTGATCATTGTAAGGGATGTGGGAGGAGTGATCATTGTAAGGGATGTGGGATGAGTGATCATTGTAAGGGATGTGGGAGGAGTGATCATTGTAAGGGATGTGGGAGGAGTGATCATTGTAAGGGATGTGGGAGGAGTGATCATTGTAAGGGATGTGGGAGGAGTGATCATTGTAAGGGATGTGGGAGGAGTGATCATTGTAAGGGATGTGGGAGGAGTGATCATTGTAAGGGATGTGGGAGGAGTGATCATTGTAAGGGATGTGGGAGGAGTGATCATTGTAAGGGATGTGGGAGGAGTGATCATTGTAAGGGATGTGGGAGGAGTGATCATTGTAAGGGATGTGGGAGGAGTGATCATTGTAAGGGATGTGGGAGGAGTGATCATTGTAAGGGATGTGGGAGGAGTGATCATTGTAAGGGATGTGGGATGAGTGATCATTGTAAGGGATGTGGGAGGAGTGATCATTGTAAGGGATGTGGGAGGAGTGATCATTGTAAGGGATGTGGGAGGAGTGATCATTGTAAGGGATGTGGGAGGAGTGATCATTGTAAGGGATGTGGGAGGAGTGATCATTGTAAGGGATGTGGGAGGAGTGATCATTGTAAGGGATGTGGGAGGAGTGATCATTGTAAGGGATGTGGGAGGAGTGATCATTGTAAGGGATGTGGGAGGAGTGATCATTGTAAGGGATGTGGGAGGAGTGATCATTGTAAGGGATGTGGGAGGAGTGATCATTGTAAGGGATGTGGGAGGAGTGATCATTGTAAGGGATGTGGGAGGAGTGATCATTGTAAGGGATGTGGGAGGAGTGATCATTGTAAGGGATGTGGGAGGAGTGATCATTGTAAGGGATGTGGGAGGAGTGATCATTGTAAGGGATGTGGGAGAGTGATCATTGTAAGGGATGTGGGATGAGTGATCATTGTAAGGGATGTGGGAGGAGTGATCATTGTAAGGGATGTGGGATGAGTGATCATTGTAAGGGATGTGGGATGAGTGATCATTGTAAGGGATGTGGGAGGAGTGATCATTGTAAGGGATGTGGGATGAGTGATCATTGTAAGGGATGTGGGATGAGTGATCATTGTAAGGGATGTGGGAGGAGTGATCATTGTAAGGGATGTGGGAGGAGTGATCATTGTAAGGGATGTGGGAGGAGTGATCATTGTAAGGGATGTGGGAGGAGTGATCATTGTAAGGGATGTGGGAGGAGTGATCATTGTAAGGGATGTGGGAGGAGTGATCATTGTAAGGGATGTGGGAGGAGTGATCATTGTAAGGGATGTGGGATGAGTGATCATTGTAAGGGATGTGGGAGGAGTGATCATTGTAAGGGATGTGGGAGGAGTGATCATTGTAAGGGATGTGGGATGAGTGATCATTGTAAGGGATGTGGGAGGAGTGATCATTGTAAGGGATGTGGGAGGAGTGATCATTGTAAGGGATGTGGGATGAGTGATCATTGTAAGGGATGTGGGAGGAGTGATCATTGTAAGGGATGTGGGAGGAGTGATCATTGTAAGGGATGTGGGAGGAGTGATCATTGTAAGGGATGTGGGAGGAGTGATCATTGTAAGGGATGTGGGAGGAGTGATCATTGTAAGGGATGTGGGAGGAGTGATCATTGTAAGGGATGTGGGAGGAGTGATCATTGTAAGGGATGTGGGAGGAGTGATCATTGTAAGGGATGTGGGAGGAGTGATCATTGTAAGGGATGTGGGAGGAGTGATCATTGTAAGGGATGTGGGAGGAGTGATCATTGTAAGGGATGTGGGAGGAGTGATCATTGTAAGGGATGTGGGAGGAGTGATCATTGTAAGGGATGTGGGATGAGTGATCATTGTAAGGGATGTGGGAGGAGTGATCATTGTAAGGGATGTGGGATGAGTGATCATTGTAAGGGATGTGGGAGGAGTGATCATTGTAAGGGATGTGGGAGGAGTGATCATTGTAAGGGATGTGGGAGGAGTGATCATTGTAAGGGATGTGGGAGGAGTGATCATTGTAAGGGATGTGGGAGGAGTGATCATTGTAAGGGATGTGGGAGGAGTGATCATTGTAAGGGATGTGGGAGGAGTGATCATTGTAAGGGATGTGGGAGGAGTGATCATTGTAAGGGATGTGGGAGGAGTGATCATTGTAAGGGATGTGGGAGGAGTGATCATTGTAAGGGATGTGGGAGGAGTGATCATTGTAAGGGATGTGGGAGGAGTGATCATTGTAAGGGATGTGGGAGGAGTGATCATTGTAAGGGATGTGGGAGGAGTGATCATTGTAAGGGATGTGGGAGGAGTGATCATTGTAAGGGATGTGGGAGGAGTGATCATTGTAAGGGATGTGGGAGGAGTGATCATTGTAAGGGATGTGGGAGGAGTGATCATTGTAAGGGATGTGGGAGGAGTGATCATTGTAAGGGATGTGGGAGGAGTGATCATTGTAAGGGATGTGGGAGGAGTGATCATTGTAAGGGATGTGGGAGGAGTGATCATTGTAAGGGATGTGGGAGGAGTGATCATTGTAAGGGATGTGGGAGGAGTGATCATTGTAAGGGATGTGGGATGAGTGATCATTGTAAGGGATGTGGGAGGAGTGATCATTGTAAGGGATGTGGGAGGAGTGATCATTGTAAGGGATGTGGGAGGAGTGATGATCATTGTAAGGGATGTGGGAGGAGTGATCATTGTAAGGGATGTGGGAGGAGTGATCATTGTAAGGGATGTGGGAGGAGTGATCATTGTAAGGGATGTGGGAGGAGTGATCATTGTAAGGGATGTGGGAGGAGTGATCATTGTAAGGGATGTGGGAGAGTGATCATTGTAAGGGATGTGGGAGGAGTGATCATTGTAAGGGATGTGGGAGGAGTGATCATTGTAAGGGATGTGGGAGGAGTGATCATTGTAAGGGATGTGGGAGGAGTGATCATTGTAAGGGATGTGGGATGAGTGATCATTGTAAGGGATGTGGGAGGAGTGATCATTGTAAGGGATGTGGGATGAGTGATCATTGTAAGGGATGTGGGAGGAGTGATCATTGTAAGGGATGTGGGATGAGTGATCATTGTAAGGGATGTGGGATGAGTGATCATTGTAAGGGATGTGGGAGGAGTGATCATTGTAAGGGATGTGGGATGAGTGATCATTGTAAGGGATGTGGGATGAGTGATCATTGTAAGGGATGTGGGAGGAGTGATCATTGTAAGGGATGTGGGATGAGTGATCATTGTAAGGGATGTGGGAGGAGTGATCATTGTAAGGGATGTGGGAGGAGTGATCATTGTAAGGGATGTGGGAGGAGTGATCATTGTAAGGGATGTGGGAGGAGTGATCATTGTAAGGGATGTGGGAGGAGTGATCATTGTAAGGGATGTGGGAGGAGTGATCATTGTAAGGGATGTGGGAGGAGTGATCATTGTAAGGGATGTGGGAGGAGTGATCATTGTAAGGGATGTGGGAGGAGTGATCATTGTAAGGGATGTGGGAGGAGTGATCATTGTAAGGGATGTGGGAGGAGTGATCATTGTAAGGGATGTGGGAGGAGTGATCATTGTAAGGGATGTGGGAGGAGTGATCATTGTAAGGGATGTGGGAGGAGTGATCATTGTAAGGGATGTGGGAGGAGTGATCATTGTAAGGGATGTGGGAGGAGTGATCATTGTAAGGGATGTGGGAGGAGTGATCATTGTAAGGGATGTGGGAGGAGTGATCATTGTAAGGGATGTGGGAGGAGTGATCATTGTAAGGGATGTGGGAGGAGTGATCATTGTAAGGGATGTGGGAGGAGTGATCATTGTAAGGGATGTGGGAGAGTGATCATTGTAAGGGATGTGGGAGGAGTGATCATTGTAAGGGATGTGGGAGGAGTGATCATTGTAAGGGATGTGGGAGGAGTGATCATTGTAAGGGATGTGGGAGGAGTGATCATTGTAAGGGATGTGGGAGGAGTGATCATTGTAAGGGATGTGGGAGGAGTGATCATTGTAAGGGATGTGGGAGGAGTGATCATTGTAAGGGATGTGGGAGGAGTGATCATTGTAAGGGATGTGGGAGGAGTGATCATTGTAAGGGATGTGGGAGGAGTGATCATTGTAAGGGATGTGGGAGGAGTGATCATTGTAAGGGATGTGGGAGGAGTGATCATTGTAAGGGATGTGGGAGGAGTGATCATTGTAAGGGATGTGGGAGGAGTGATCATTGTAAGGGATGTGGGAGGAGTGATCATTGTAAGGGATGTGGGAGAGTGATCATTGTAAGGGATGTGGGATGAGTGATCATTGTAAGGGATGTGGGAGGAGTGATCATTGTAAGGGATGTGGGATGAGTGATCATTGTAAGGGATGTGGGATGAGTGATCATTGTAAGGGATGTGGGAGGAGTGATCATTGTAAGGGATGTGGGATGAGTGATCATTGTAAGGGATGTGGGAGGAGTGATCATTGTAAGGGATGTGGGAGGAGTGATCATTGTAAGGGATGTGGGAGGAGTGATCATTGTAAGGGATGTGGGAGGAGTGATCATTGTAAGGGATGTGGGAGGAGTGATCATTGTAAGGGATGTGGGAGGAGTGATCATTGTAAGGGATGTGGGAGGAGTGATCATTGTAAGGGATGTGGGAGGAGTGATCATTGTAAGGGATGTGGGAGGAGTGATCATTGTAAGGGATGTGGGAGGAGTGATCATTGTAAGGGATGTGGGAGGAGTGATCATTGTAAGGGATGTGGGAGGAGTGATCATTGTAAGGGATGTGGGAGGAGTGATCATTGTAAGGGATGTGGGAGGAGTGATCATTGTAAGGGATGTGGGAGGAGTGATCATTGTAAGGGATGTGGGAGGAGTGATCATTGTAAGGGATGTGGGAGGAGTGATCATTGTAAGGGATGTGGGAGGAGTGATCATTGTAAGGGATGTGGGAGGAGTGATCATTGTAAGGGATGTGGGAGGAGTGATCATTGTAAGGGATGTGGGAGGAGTGATCATTGTAAGGGATGTGGGAGGAGTGATCATTGTAAGGGATGTGGGAGGAGTGATCATTGTAAGGGATGTGGGAGGAGTGATCATTGTAAGGGATGTGGGAGGAGTGATCATTGTAAGGGATGTGGGAGTGAGTCATTGTAAGGGATGTGGGATGAGTGATCATTGTAAGGGATGTGGGAGGAGTGATCATTGTAAGGGATGTGGGAGGAGTGATCATTGTAAGGGATGTGGGAGGAGTGATCATTGTAAGGGATGTGGGAGGAGTGATCATTGTAAGGGATGTGGGAGGAGTGATCATTGTAAGGGATGTGGGAGGAGTGATCATTGTAAGGGATGTGGGAGGAGTGATCATTGTAAGGGATGTGGGAGGAGTGATCATTGTAAGGGATGTGGGAGGAGTGATCATTGTAAGGGATGTGGGAGGAGTGATCATTGTAAGGGATGTGGGAGGAGTGATCATTGTAAGGGATGTGGGAGGAGTGATCATTGTAAGGGATGTGGGAGGAGTGATCATTGTAAGGGATGTGGGAGGAGTGATCATTGTAAGGGATGTGGGAGGAGTGATCATTGTAAGGGATGTGGGAGGAGTGATCATTGTAAGGGATGTGGGAGGAGTGATCATTGTAAGGGATGTGGGAGGAGTGATCATTGTAAGGGATGTGGGAGGAGTGATCATTGTAAGGGATGTGGGAGGAGTGATCATTGTAAGGGATGTGGGAGGAGTGATCATTGTAAGGGATGTGGGATGAGTGATCATTGTAAGGGATGTGGGATGAGTGATCATTGTAAGGGATGTGGGAGGAGTGATCATTGTAAGGGATGTGGGAGGAGTGATCATTGTAAGGGATGTGGGAGGAGTGATCATTGTAAGGGATGTGGGAGGAGTGATCATTGTAAGGGATGTGGGAGGAGTGATCATTGTAAGGGATGTGGGAGGAGTGATCATTGTAAGGGATGTGGGAGGAGTGATCATTGTAAGGGATGTGGGAGGAGTGATCATTGTAAGGGATGTGGGAGGAGTGATCATTGTAAGGGATGTGGGAGGAGTGATCATTGTAAGGGATGTGGGAGGAGTGATCATTGTAAGGGATGTGGGAGGAGTGATCATTGTAAGGGATGTGGGAGGAGTGATCATTGTAAGGGATGTGGGAGGAGTGATCATTGTAAGGGATGTGGGAGGAGTGATCATTGTAAGGGATGTGGGAGGAGTGATCATTGTAAGGGATGTGGGAGGAGTGATCATTGTAAGGGATGTGGGAGGAGTGATCATTGTAAGGGATGTGGGAGGAGTGATCATTGTAAGGGATGTGGGAGGAGTGATCATTGTAAGGGATGTGGGAGGAGTGATCATTGTAAGGGATGTGGGAGGAGTGATCATTGTAAGGGATGTGGGAGGAGTGATCATTGTAAGGGATGTGGGAGGAGTGATCATTGTAAGGGATGTGGGAGGAGTGATCATTGTAAGGGATGTGGGAGGAGTGATCATTGTAAGGGATGTGGGATGAGTGATCATTGTAAGGGATGTGGGAGGAGTGATCATTGTAAGGGATGTGGGAGGAGTGATCATTGTAAGGGATGTGGGATGAGTGATCATTGTAAGGGATGTGGGAGGAGTGATCATTGTAAGGGATGTGGGAGGAGTGATCATTGTAAGGGATGTGGGAGGAGTGATCATTGTAAGGGATGTGGGAGGAGTGATCATTGTAAGGGATGTGGGAGGAGTGATCATTGTAAGGGATGTGGGAGGAGTGATCATTGTAAGGGATGTGGGAGGAGTGATCATTGTAAGGGATGTGGGAGGAGTGATCATTGTAAGGGATGTGGGAGGAGTGATCATTGTAAGGGATGTGGGAGGAGTGATCATTGTAAGGGATGTGGGAGGAGTGATCATTGTAAGGGATGTGGGAGGAGTGATCATTGTAAGGGATGTGGGAGGAGTGATCATTGTAAGGGATGTGGGAGGAGTGATCATTGTAAGGGATGTGGGAGGAGTGATCATTGTAAGGGATGTGGGAGGAGTGATCATTGTAAGGGATGTGGGAGGAGTGATCATTGTAAGGGATGTGGGAGGAGTGATCATTGTAAGGGATGTGGGAGGAGTGATCATTGTAAGGGATGTGGGATGAGTGATCATTGTAAGGGATGTGGGAGGAGTGATCATTGTAAGGGATGTGGGAGGAGTGATCATTGTAAGGGATGTGGGAGGAGTGATCATTGTAAGGGATGTGGGAGGAGTGATCATTGTAAGGGATGTGGGAGGAGTGATCATTGTAAGGGATGTGGGAGGAGTGATCATTGTAAGGGATGTGGGAGGAGTGATCATTGTAAGGGATGTGGGAGGAGTGATCATTGTAAGGGATGTGGGAGGAGTGATCATTGTAAGGGATGTGGGAGGAGTGATCATTGTAAGGGATGTGGGAGGAGTGATCATTGTAAGGGATGTGGGAGGAGTGATCATTGTAAGGGATGTGGGAGGAGTGATCATTGTAAGGGATGTGGGAGGAGTGATCATTGTAAGGGATGTGGGAGGAGTGATCATTGTAAGGGATGTGGGAGGAGTGATCATTGTAAGGGATGTGGGAGGAGTGATCATTGTAAGGGATGTGGGAGGAGTGATCATTGTAAGGGATGTGGGAGGAGTGATCATTGTAAGGGATGTGGGAGGAGTGATCATTGTAAGGGATGTGGGAGGAGTGATCATTGTAAGGGATGTGGGAGGAGTGATCATTGTAAGGGATGTGGGAGGAGTGATCATTGTAAGGGATGTGGGAGGAGTGATCATTGTAAGGGATGTGGGAGGAGTGATCATTGTAAGGGATGTGGGAGGAGTGATCATTGTAAGGGATGTGGGAGGAGTGATCATTGTAAGGGATGTGGGAGGAGTGATCATTGTAAGGGATGTGGGAGGAGTGATCATTGTAAGGGATGTGGGAGAGTGATCATTGTAAGGGATGTGGGAGGAGTGATCATTGTAAGGGATGTGGGAGGAGTGATCATTGTAAGGGATGTGGGAGGAGTGATCATTGTAAGGGATGTGGGAGGAGTGATCATTGTAAGGGATGTGGGAGGAGTGATCATTGTAAGGGATGTGGGAGGAGTGATCATTGTAAGGGATGTGGGAGGAGTGATCATTGTAAGGGATGTGGGAGGAGTGATCATTGTAAGGGATGTGGGAGGAGTGATCATTGTAAGGGATGTGGGAGGAGTGATCATTGTAAGGGATGTGGGAGGAGTGATCATTGTAAGGGATGTGGGAGGAGTGATCATTGTAAGGGATGTGGGAGGAGTGATCATTGTAAGGGATGTGGGAGGAGTGATCATTGTAAGGGATGTGGGAGGAGTGATCATTGTAAGGGATGTGGGAGAGTGATCATTGTAAGGGATGTGGGAGGAGTGATCATTGTAAGGGATGTGGGAGGAGTGATCATTGTAAGGGATGTGGGAGGAGTGATCATTGTAAGGGATGTGGGAGGAGTGATCATTGTAAGGGATGTGGGAGGAGTGATCATTGTAAGGGATGTGGGAGGAGTGATCATTGTAAGGGATGTGGGAGGAGTGATCATTGTAAGGGATGTGGGAGGAGTGATCATTGTAAGGGATGTGGGAGGAGTGATCATTGTAAGGGATGTGGGAGGAGTGATCATTGTAAGGGATGTGGGAGGAGTGATCATTGTAAGGGATGTGGGAGGAGTGATCATTGTAAGGGATGTGGGAGGAGTGATCATTGTAAGGGATGTGGGAGGAGTGATCATTGTAAGGGATGTGGGAGGAGTGATCATTGTAAGGGATGTGGGAGGAGTGATCATTGTAAGGGATGTGGGAGGAGTGATCATTGTAAGGGATGTGGGAGGAGTGATCATTGTAAGGGATGTGGGAGGAGTGATCATTGTAAGGGATGTGGGAGGAGTGATCATTGTAAGGGATGTGGGAGGAGTGATCATTGTAAGGGATGTGGGAGGAGTGATCATTGTAAGGGATGTGGGAGGAGTGATCATTGTAAGGGATGTGGGAGGAGTGATCATTGTAAGGGATGTGGGAGGAGTGATCATTGTAAGGGATGTGGGATGAGTGATCATTGTAAGGGATGTGGGAGGAGTGATCATTGTAAGGGATGTGGGATGAGTGATCATTGTAAGGGATGTGGGAGGAGTGATCATTGTAAGGGATGTGGGATGAGTGATCATTGTAAGGGATGTGGGAGGAGTGATCATTGTAAGGGATGTGGGAGGAGTGATCATTGTAAGGGATGTGGGAGGAGTGATCATTGTAAGGGATGTGGGAGGAGTGATCATTGTAAGGGATGTGGGAGGAGTGATCATTGTAAGGGATGTGGGAGGAGTGATCATTGTAAGGGATGTGGGAGGAGTGATCATTGTAAGGGATGTGGGAGGAGTGATCATTGTAAGGGATGTGGGAGGAGTGATCATTGTAAGGGATGTGGGAGGAGTGATCATTGTAAGGGATGTGGGAGGAGTGATCATTGTAAGGGATGTGGGAGGAGTGATCATTGTAAGGGATGTGGGAGGAGTGATCATTGTAAGGGATGTGGGAGGAGTGATCATTGTAAGGGATGTGGGAGGAGTGATCATTGTAAGGGATGTGGGAGGAGTGATCATTGTAAGGGATGTGGGAGGAGTGATCATTGTAAGGGATGTGGGAGGAGTGATCATTGTAAGGGATGTGGGAGGAGTGATCATTGTAAGGGATGTGGGAGGAGTGATCATTGTAAGGGATGTGGGAGGAGTGATCATTGTAAGGGATGTGGGAGGAGTGATCATTGTAAGGGATGTGGGAGGAGTGATCATTGTAAGGGATGTGGGAGGAGTGATCATTGTAAGGGATGTGGGAGGAGTGATCATTGTAAGGGATGTGGGAGGAGTGATCATTGTAAGGGATGTGGGAGGAGTGATCATTGTAAGGGATGTGGGATGAGTGATCATTGTAAGGGATGTGGGAGGAGTGATCATTGTAAGGGATGTGGGAGGAGTGATCATTGTAAGGGATGTGGGATGAGTGATCATTGTAAGGGATGTGGGAGGAGTGATCATTGTAAGGGATGTGGGAGAGTGATCATTGTAAGGGATGTGGGATGAGTGATCATTGTAAGGGATGTGGGAGGAGTGATCATTGTAAGGGATGTGGGATGAGTGATCATTGTAAGGGATGTGGGAGGAGTGATCATTGTAAGGGATGTGGGAGGAGTGATCATTGTAAGGGATGTGGGAGGAGTGATCATTGTAAGGGATGTGGGAGGAGTGATCATTGTAAGGGATGTGGGAGGAGTGATCATTGTAAGGGATGTGGGAGGAGTGATCATTGTAAGGGATGTGGGAGGAGTGATCATTGTAAGGGATGTGGGAGGAGTGATCATTGTAAGGGATGTGGGATGAGTGATCATTGTAAGGGATGTGGGAGGAGTGATCATTGTAAGGGATGTGGGAGGAGTGATCATTGTAAGGGATGTGGGAGGAGTGATCATTGTAAGGGATGTGGGAGGAGTGATCATTGTAAGGGATGTGGGAGGAGTGATCATTGTAAGGGATGTGGGAGGAGTGATCATTGTAAGGGATGTGGGAGGAGTGATCATTGTAAGGGATGTGGGATGAGTGATCATTGTAAGGGATGTGGGAGGAGTGATCATTGTAAGGGATGTGGGAGGAGTGATCATTGTAAGGGATGTGGGAGGAGTGATCATTGTAAGGGATGTGGGAGGAGTGATCATTGTAAGGGATGTGGGAGGAGTGATCATTGTAAGGGATGTGGGAGGAGTGATCATTGTAAGGGATGTGGGAGGAGTGATCATTGTAAGGGATGTGGGAGGAGTGATCATTGTAAGGGATGTGGGAGGAGTGATCATTGTAAGGGATGTGGGAGGAGTGATCATTGTAAGGGATGTGGGAGGAGTGATCATTGTAAGGGATGTGGGAGGAGTGATCATTGTAAGGGATGTGGGAGGAGTGATCATTGTAAGGGATGTGGGAGGAGTGATCATTGTAAGGGATGTGGGAGGAGTGATCATTGTAAGGGATGTGGGAGGAGTGATCATTGTAAGGGATGTGGGAGGAGTGATCATTGTAAGGGATGTGGGATGAGTGATCATTGTAAGGGATGTGGGAGGAGTGATCATTGTAAGGGATGTGGGAGGAGTGATCATTGTAAGGGATGTGGGAGGAGTGATCATTGTAAGGGATGTGGGAGGAGTGATCATTGTAAGGGATGTGGGAGGAGTGATCATTGTAAGGGATGTGGGAGGAGTGATCATTGTAAGGGATGTGGGAGGAGTGATCATTGTAAGGGATGTGGGAGGAGTGATCATTGTAAGGGATGTGGGAGGAGTGATCATTGTAAGGGATGTGGGAGGAGTGATCATTGTAAGGGATGTGGGATGAGTGATCATTGTAAGGGATGTGGGATGAGTGATCATTGTAAGGGATGTGGGAGGAGTGATCATTGTAAGGGATGTGGGAGGAGTGATCATTGTAAGGGATGTGGGAGGAGTGATCATTGTAAGGGATGTGGGAGGAGTGATCATTGTAAGGGATGTGGGAGGAGTGATCATTGTAAGGGATGTGGGAGGAGTGATCATTGTAAGGGATGTGGGAGGAGTGATCATTGTAAGGGATGTGGGAGGAGTGATCATTGTAAGGGATGTGGGAGGAGTGATCATTGTAAGGGATGTGGGAGGAGTGATCATTGTAAGGGATGTGGGAGGAGTGATCATTGTAAGGGATGTGGGAGGAGTGATCATTGTAAGGGATGTGGGAGGAGTGATCATTGTAAGGGATGTGGGAGGAGTGATCATTGTAAGGGATGTGGGAGAGTGATCATTGTAAGGGATGTGGGAGGAGTGATCATTGTAAGGGATGTGGGAGGAGTGATCATTGTAAGGGATGTGGGAGGAGTGATCATTGTAAGGGATGTGGGATGAGTGATCATTGTAAGGGATGTGGGAGGAGTGATCATTGTAAGGGATGTGGGAGGAGTGATCATTGTAAGGGATGTGGGAGGAGTGATCATTGTAAGGGATGTGGGAGGAGTGATCATTGTAAGGGATGTGGGAGGAGTGATCATTGTAAGGGATGTGGGAGGAGTGATCATTGTAAGGGATGTGGGAGGAGTGATCATTGTAAGGGATGTGGGAGAGTGATCATTGTAAGGGATGTGGGAGGAGTGATCATTGTAAGGGATGTGGGAGGAGTGATCATTGTAAGGGATGTGGGAGGAGTGATCATTGTAAGGGATGTGGGAGGAGTGATCATTGTAAGGGATGTGGGAGGAGTGATCATTGTAAGGGATGTGGGAGGAGTGATCATTGTAAGGGATGTGGGAGGAGTGATCATTGTAAGGGATGTGGGAGGAGTGATCATTGTAAGGGATGTGGGAGGAGTGATCATTGTAAGGGATGTGGGAGGAGTGATCATTGTAAGGGATGTGGGAGGAGTGATCATTGTAAGGGATGTGGGAGGAGTGATCATTGTAAGGGATGTGGGATGAGTGATCATTGTAAGGGATGTGGGAGGAGTGATCATTGTAAGGGATGTGGGAGGAGTGATCATTGTAAGGGATGTGGGATGAGTGATCATTGTAAGGGATGTGGGAGGAGTGATCATTGTAAGGGATGTGGGAGGAGTGATCATTGTAAGGGATGTGGGATGAGTGATCATTGTAAGGGATGTGGGAGGAGTGATCATTGTAAGGGATGTGGGAGGAGTGATCATTGTAAGGGATGTGGGAGGAGTGATCATTGTAAGGGATGTGGGAGGAGTGATCATTGTAAGGGATGTGGGAGGAGTGATCATTGTAAGGGATGTGGGAGGAGTGATCATTGTAAGGGATGTGGGAGGAGTGATCATTGTAAGGGATGTGGGAGGAGTGATCATTGTAAGGGATGTGGGAGGAGTGATCATTGTAAGGGATGTGGGAGGAGTGATCATTGTAAGGGATGTGGGAGGAGTGATCATTGTAAGGGATGTGGGAGGAGTGATCATTGTAAGGGATGTGGGAGGAGTGATCATTGTAAGGGATGTGGGAGGAGTGATCATTGTAAGGGATGTGGGAGGAGTGATCATTGTAAGGGATGTGGGAGGAGTGATCATTGTAAGGGATGTGGGAGGAGTGATCATTGTAAGGGATGTGGGAGGAGTGATCATTGTAAGGGATGTGGGAGGAGTGATCATTGTAAGGGATGTGGGAGGAGTGATCATTGTAAGGGATGTGGGAGGAGTGATCATTGTAAGGGATGTGGGAGGAGTGATCATTGTAAGGGATGTGGGAGGAGTGATCATTGTAAGGGATGTGGGAGGAGTGATCATTGTAAGGGATGTGGGAGGAGTGATCATTGTAAGGGATGTGGGAGGAGTGATCATTGTAAGGGATGTGGGAGGAGTGATCATTGTAAGGGATGTGGGAGGAGTGATCATTGTAAGGGATGTGGGAGGAGTGATCATTGTAAGGGATGTGGGAGAGTGATCATTGTAAGGGATGTGGGAGGAGTGATCATTGTAAGGGATGTGGGATGAGTGATCATTGTAAGGGATGTGGGAGGAGTGATCATTGTAAGGGATGTGGGATGAGTGATCATTGTAAGGGATGTGGGAGGAGTGATCATTGTAAGGGATGTGGGAGGAGTGATCATTGTAAGGGATGTGGGAGGAGTGATCATTGTAAGGGATGTGGGAGGAGTGATCATTGTAAGGGATGTGGGAGGAGTGATCATTGTAAGGGATGTGGGAGGAGTGATCATTGTAAGGGATGTGGGAGGAGTGATCATTGTAAGGGATGTGGGAGGAGTGATCATTGTAAGGGATGTGGGAGGAGTGATCATTGTAAGGGATGTGGGAGGAGTGATCATTGTAAGGGATGTGGGAGGAGTGATCATTGTAAGGGATGTGGGAGGAGTGATCATTGTAAGGGATGTGGGAGGAGTGATCATTGTAAGGGATGTGGGAGAGTGATCATTGTAAGGGATGTGGGAGGAGTGATCATTGTAAGGGATGTGGGAGAGTGATCATTGTAAGGGATGTGGGAGGAGTGATCATTGTAAGGGATGTGGGAGGAGTGATCATTGTAAGGGATGTGGGAGGAGTGATCATTGTAAGGGATGTGGGAGGAGTGATCATTGTAAGGGATGTGGGAGGAGTGATCATTGTAAGGGATGTGGGAGGAGTGATCATTGTAAGGGATGTGGGAGGAGTGATCATTGTAAGGGATGTGGGAGGAGTGATCATTGTAAGGGATGTGGGAGGAGTGATCATTGTAAGGGATGTGGGAGGAGTGATCATTGTAAGGGATGTGGGAGGAGTGATCATTGTAAGGGATGTGGGAGGAGTGATCATTGTAAGGGATGTGGGAGGAGTGATCATTGTAAGGGATGTGGGAGAGTGATCATTGTAAGGGATGTGGGAGGAGTGATCATTGTAAGGGATGTGGGAGGAGTGATCATTGTAAGGGATGTGGGAGAGTGATCATTGTAAGGGATGTGGGATGAGTGATCATTGTAAGGGATGTGGGAGGAGTGATCATTGTAAGGGATGTGGGATGAGTGATCATTGTAAGGGATGTGGGAGGAGTGATCATTGTAAGGGATGTGGGAGGAGTGATCATTGTAAGGGATGTGGGAGGAGTGATCATTGTAAGGGATGTGGGAGGAGTGATCATTGTAAGGGATGTGGGAGGAGTGATCATTGTAAGGGATGTGGGAGGAGTGATCATTGTAAGGGATGTGGGAGGAGTGATCATTGTAAGGGATGTGGGAGAGTGATCATTGTAAGGGATGTGGGAGGAGTGATCATTGTAAGGGATGTGGGAGGAGTGATCATTGTAAGGGATGTGGGAGGAGTGATCATTGTAAGGGATGTGGGAGGAGTGATCATTGTAAGGGATGTGGGAGGAGTGATCATTGTAAGGGATGTGGGAGGAGTGATCATTGTAAGGGATGTGGGAGGAGTGATCATTGTAAGGGATGTGGGAGGAGTGATCATTGTAAGGGATGTGGGAGGAGTGATCATTGTAAGGGATGTGGGAGGAGTGATCATTGTAAGGGATGTGGGAGAGTGATCATTGTAAGGGATGTGGGAGGAGTGATCATTGTAAGGGATGTGGGATGAGTGATCATTGTAAGGGATGTGGGAGGAGTGATCATTGTAAGGGATGTGGGAGGAGTGATCATTGTAAGGGATGTGGGAGGAGTGATCATTGTAAGGGATGTGGGAGGAGTGATCATTGTAAGGGATGTGGGAGGAGTGATCATTGTAAGGGATGTGGGAGGAGTGATCATTGTAAGGGATGTGGGAGGAGTGATCATTGTAAGGGATGTGGGAGGAGTGATCATTGTAAGGGATGTGGGAGGAGTGATCATTGTAAGGGATGTGGGATGAGTGATCATTGTAAGGGATGTGGGAGGAGTGATCATTGTAAGGGATGTGGGAGGAGTGATCATTGTAAGGGATGTGGGAGGAGTGATCATTGTAAGGGATGTGGGAGGAGTGATCATTGTAAGGGATGTGGGAGGAGTGATCATTGTAAGGGATGTGGGAGGAGTGATCATTGTAAGGGATGTGGGAGGAGTGATCATTGTAAGGGATGTGGGAGGAGTGATCATTGTAAGGGATGTGGGAGGAGTGATCATTGTAAGGGATGTGGGAGGAGTGATCATTGTAAGGGATGTGGGAGGAGTGATCATTGTAAGGGATGTGGGAGGAGTGATCATTGTAAGGGATGTGGGATGAGTGATCATTGTAAGGGATGTGGGAGGAGTGATCATTGTAAGGGATGTGGGAGGATGAGTGATCATTGTAAGGGATGTGGGAGGAGTGATCATTGTAAGGGATGTGGGAGGAGTGATCATTGTAAGGGATGTGGGATGAGTGATCATTGTAAGGGATGTGGGAGGAGTGATCATTGTAAGGGATGTGGGAGGAGTGATCATTGTAAGGGATGTGGGATGAGTGATCATTGTAAGGGATGTGGGAGGAGTGATCATTGTAAGGGATGTGGGAGGAGTGATCATTGTAAGGGATGTGGGAGGAGTGATCATTGTAAGGGATGTGGGAGGAGTGATCATTGTAAGGGATGTGGGAGGAGTGATCATTGTAAGGGATGTGGGAGGAGTGATCATTGTAAGGGATGTGGGAGGAGTGATCATTGTAAGGGATGTGGGAGGAGTGATCATTGTAAGGGATGTGGGAGGAGTGATCATTGTAAGGGATGTGGGAGGAGTGATCATTGTAAGGGATGTGGGAGGAGTGATCATTGTAAGGGATGTGGGAGGAGTGATCATTGTAAGGGATGTGGGAGGAGTGATCATTGTAAGGGATGTGGGAGGAGTGATCATTGTAAGGGATGTGGGAGGAGTGATCATTGTAAGGGATGTGGGAGGAGTGATCATTGTAAGGGATGTGGGAGGAGTGATCATTGTAAGGGATGTGGGAGGAGTGATCATTGTAAGGGATGTGGGAGGAGTGATCATTGTAAGGGATGTGGGAGGAGTGATCATTGTAAGGGATGTGGGAGGAGTGATCATTGTAAGGGATGTGGGAGGAGTGATCATTGTAAGGGATGTGGGAGGAGTGATCATTGTAAGGGATGTGGGAGGAGTGATCATTGTAAGGGATGTGGGAGGAGTGATCATTGTAAGGGATGTGGGAGGAGTGATCATTGTAAGGGATGTGGGAGGAGTGATCATTGTAAGGGATGTGGGAGGAGTGATCATTGTAAGGGATGTGGGAGGAGTGATCATTGTAAGGGATGTGGGAGGAGTGATCATTGTAAGGGATGTGGGAGGAGTGATCATTGTAAGGGATGTGGGATGAGTGATCATTGTAAGGGATGTGGGAGGAGTGATCATTGTAAGGGATGTGGGAGGAGTGATCATTGTAAGGGATGTGGGAGGAGTGATCATTGTAAGGGATGTGGGAGGAGTGATCATTGTAAGGGATGTGGGATGAGTGATCATTGTAAGGGATGTGGGAGGAGTGATCATTGTAAGGGATGTGGGATGAGTGATCATTGTAAGGGATGTGGGAGGAGTGATCATTGTAAGGGATGTGGGAGGAGTGATCATTGTAAGGGATGTGGGAGGAGTGATCATTGTAAGGGATGTGGGAGGAGTGATCATTGTAAGGGATGTGGGAGGAGTGATCATTGTAAGGGATGTGGGAGGAGTGATCATTGTAAGGGATGTGGGAGGAGTGATCATTGTAAGGGATGTGGGAGGAGTGATCATTGTAAGGGATGTGGGAGGAGTGATCATTGTAAGGGATGTGGGAGGAGTGATCATTGTAAGGGATGTGGGAGGAGTGATCATTGTAAGGGATGTGGGATGAGTGATCATTGTAAGGGATGTGGGAGGAGTGATCATTGTAAGGGATGTGGGAGGAGTGATCATTGTAAGGGATGTGGGAGGAGTGATCATTGTAAGGGATGTGGGAGGAGTGATCATTGTAAGGGATGTGGGAGGAGTGATCATTGTAAGGGATGTGGGAGGAGTGATCATTGTAAGGGATGTGGGAGGAGTGATCATTGTAAGGGATGTGGGAGGAGTGATCATTGTAAGGGATGTGGGAGGAGTGATCATTGTAAGGGATGTGGGAGGAGTGATCATTGTAAGGGATGTGGGAGAGTGATCATTGTAAGGGATGTGGGAGGAGTGATCATTGTAAGGGATGTGGGAGGAGTGATCATTGTAAGGGATGTGGGAGGAGTGATCATTGTAAGGGATGTGGGAGGAGTGATCATTGTAAGGGATGTGGGAGGAGTGATCATTGTAAGGGATGTGGGAGGAGTGATCATTGTAAGGGATGTGGGAGGAGTGATCATTGTAAGGGATGTGGGAGGAGTGATCATTGTAAGGGATGTGGGAGGAGTGATCATTGTAAGGGATGTGGGAGGAGTGATCATTGTAAGGGATGTGGGAGGAGTGATCATTGTAAGGGATGTGGGAGGAGTGATCATTGTAAGGGATGTGGGAGAGTGATCATTGTAAGGGATGTGGGAGGAGTGATCATTGTAAGGGATGTGGGAGGAGTGATCATTGTAAGGGATGTGGGAGGAGTGATCATTGTAAGGGATGTGGGAGGAGTGATCATTGTAAGGGATGTGGGAGGAGTGATCATTGTAAGGGATGTGGGAGGAGTGATCATTGTAAGGGATGTGGGAGGAGTGATCATTGTAAGGGATGTGGGAGGAGTGATCATTGTAAGGGATGTGGGAGGAGTGATCATTGTAAGGGATGTGGGAGGAGTGATCATTGTAAGGGATGTGGGAGGAGTGATCATTGTAAGGGATGTGGGATGAGTGATCATTGTAAGGGATGTGGGAGGAGTGATCATTGTAAGGGATGTGGGAGGAGTGATCATTGTAAGGGATGTGGGAGGAGTGATCATTGTAAGGGATGTGGGATGAGTGATCATTGTAAGGGATGTGGGAGGAGTGATCATTGTAAGGGATGTGGGAGGAGTGATCATTGTAAGGGATGTGGGATGAGTGATCATTGTAAGGGATGTGGGAGGAGTGATCATTGTAAGGGATGTGGGAGGAGTGATCATTGTAAGGGATGTGGGATGAGTGATCATTGTAAGGGATGTGGGAGGAGTGATCATTGTAAGGGATGTGGGAGGAGTGATCATTGTAAGGGATGTGGGAGGAGTGATCATTGTAAGGGATGTGGGAGGAGTGATCATTGTAAGGGATGTGGGAGGAGTGATCATTGTAAGGGATGTGGGAGGAGTGATCATTGTAAGGGATGTGGGATGAGTGATCATTGTAAGGGATGTGGGAGGAGTGATCATTGTAAGGGATGTGGGATGAGTGATCATTGTAAGGGATGTGGGATGAGTGATCATTGTAAGGGATGTGGGAGGAGTGATCATTGTAAGGGATGTGGGATGAGTGATCATTGTAAGGGATGTGGGAGGAGTGATCATTGTAAGGGATGTGGGAGGAGTGATCATTGTAAGGGATGTGGGAGGAGTGATCATTGTAAGGGATGTGGGAGGAGTGATCATTGTAAGGGATGTGGGAGGAGTGATCATTGTAAGGGATGTGGGAGGAGTGATCATTGTAAGGGATGTGGGAGGAGTGATCATTGTAAGGGATGTGGGAGGAGTGATCATTGTAAGGGATGTGGGAGGAGTGATCATTGTAAGGGATGTGGGAGGAGTGATCATTGTAAGGGATGTGGGAGGAGTGATCATTGTAAGGGATGTGGGAGGAGTGATCATTGTAAGGGATGTGGGAGGAGTGATCATTGTAAGGGATGTGGGAGGAGTGATCATTGTAAGGGATGTGGGAGGAGTGATCATTGTAAGGGATGTGGGAGGAGTGATCATTGTAAGGGATGTGGGATGAGTGATCATTGTAAGGGATGTGGGATGAGTGATCATTGTAAGGGATGTGGGAGGAGTGATCATTGTAAGGGATGTGGGAGGAGTGATCATTGTAAGGGATGTGGGAGGAGTGATCATTGTAAGGGATGTGGGAGGAGTGATCATTGTAAGGGATGTGGGAGGAGTGATCATTGTAAGGGATGTGGGAGGAGTGATCATTGTAAGGGATGTGGGAGGAGTGATCATTGTAAGGGATGTGGGAGGAGTGATCATTGTAAGGGATGTGGGAGGAGTGATCATTGTAAGGGATGTGGGAGGAGTGATCATTGTAAGGGATGTGGGAGGAGTGATCATTGTAAGGGATGTGGGAGGAGTGATCATTGTAAGGGATGTGGGAGGAGTGATCATTGTAAGGGATGTGGGAGGAGTGATCATTGTAAGGGATGTGGGAGGAGTGATCATTGTAAGGGATGTGGGAGGAGTGATCATTGTAAGGGATGTGGGAGGAGTGATCATTGTAAGGGATGTGGGAGGAGTGATCATTGTAAGGGATGTGGGAGGAGTGATCATTGTAAGGGATGTGGGAGGAGTGATCATTGTAAGGGATGTGGGAGGAGTGATCATTGTAAGGGATGTGGGAGGAGTGATCATTGTAAGGGATGTGGGAGGAGTGATCATTGTAAGGGATGTGGGAGGAGTGATCATTGTAAGGGATGTGGGAGGAGTGATCATTGTAAGGGATGTGGGAGGAGTGATCATTGTAAGGGATGTGGGAGGAGTGATCATTGTAAGGGATGTGGGAGGAGTGATCATTGTAAGGGATGTGGGAGGAGTGATCATTGTAAGGGATGTGGGAGGAGTGATCATTGTAAGGGATGTGGGAGGAGTGATCATTGTAAGGGATGTGGGAGGAGTGATCATTGTAAGGGATGTGGGAGGAGTGATCATTGTAAGGGATGTGGGAGGAGTGATCATTGTAAGGGATGTGGGAGGAGTGATCATTGTAAGGGATGTGGGAGGAGTGATCATTGTAAGGGATGTGGGAGATGATCATTGTAAGGGATGTGGGATGAGTGATCATTGTAAGGGATGTGGGAGGAGTGATCATTGTAAGGGATGTGGGATGAGTGATCATTGTAAGGGATGTGGGAGGAGTGATCATTGTAAGGGATGTGGGAGGAGTGATCATTGTAAGGGATGTGGGAGGAGTGATCATTGTAAGGGATGTGGGATGAGTGATCATTGTAAGGGATGTGGGAGGAGTGATCATTGTAAGGGATGTGGGATGAGTGATCATTGTAAGGGATGTGGGAGGAGTGATCATTGTAAGGGATGTGGGAGGAGTGATCATTGTAAGGGATGTGGGAGGAGTGATCATTGTAAGGGATGTGGGAGGAGTGATCATTGTAAGGGATGTGGGAGGAGTGATCATTGTAAGGGATGTGGGAGGAGTGATCATTGTAAGGGATGTGGGAGGAGTGATCATTGTAAGGGATGTGGGAGGAGTGATCATTGTAAGGGATGTGGGAGGAGTGATCATTGTAAGGGATGTGGGAGGAGTGATCATTGTAAGGGATGTGGGAGGAGTGATCATTGTAAGGGATGTGGGAGGAGTGATCATTGTAAGGGATGTGGGAGGAGTGATCATTGTAAGGGATGTGGGAGGAGTGATCATTGTAAGGGATGTGGGAGGAGTGATCATTGTAAGGGATGTGGGAGGAGTGATCATTGTAAGGGATGTGGGAGGAGTGATCATTGTAAGGGATGTGGGAGGAGTGATCATTGTAAGGGATGTGGGAGGAGTGATCATTGTAAGGGATGTGGGAGGAGTGATCATTGTAAGGGATGTGGGAGGAGTGATCATTGTAAGGGATGTGGGAGGAGTGATCATTGTAAGGGATGTGGGAGGAGTGATCATTGTAAGGGATGTGGGAGGAGTGATCATTGTAAGGGATGTGGGAGGAGTGATCATTGTAAGGGATGTGGGAGGAGTGATCATTGTAAGGGATGTGGGAGGAGTGATCATTGTAAGGGATGTGGGATGAGGAGTGATCATTGTAAGGGATGTGGGAGGAGTGATCATTGTAAGGGATGTGGGAGGAGTGATCATTGTAAGGGATGTGGGAGGAGTGATCATTGTAAGGGATGTGGGATGAGTGATCATTGTAAGGGATGTGGGAGGAGTGATCATTGTAAGGGATGTGGGATGAGTGATCATTGTAAGGGATGTGGGAGGAGTGATCATTGTAAGGGATGTGGGAGGAGTGATCATTGTAAGGGATGTGGGAGGAGTGATCATTGTAAGGGATGTGGGAGGAGTGATCATTGTAAGGGATGTGGGAGGAGTGATCATTGTAAGGGATGTGGGAGGAGTGATCATTGTAAGGGATGTGGGAGGAGTGATCATTGTAAGGGATGTGGGAGGAGTGATCATTGTAAGGGATGTGGGAGGAGTGATCATTGTAAGGGATGTGGGATGAGTGATCATTGTAAGGGATGTGGGAGGAGTGATCATTGTAAGGGATGTGGGAGGAGTGATCATTGTAAGGGATGTGGGAGGAGTGATCATTGTAAGGGATGTGGGAGGAGTGATCATTGTAAGGGATGTGGGATGAGTGATCATTGTAAGGGATGTGGGAGGAGTGATCATTGTAAGGGATGTGGGAGGAGTGATCATTGTAAGGGATGTGGGAGGAGTGATCATTGTAAGGGATGTGGGAGGAGTGATCATTGTAAGGGATGTGGGAGGAGTGATCATTGTAAGGGATGTGGGAGGAGTGATCATTGTAAGGGATGTGGGAGGAGTGATCATTGTAAGGGATGTGGGAGGAGTGATCATTGTAAGGGATGTGGGAGGAGTGATCATTGTAAGGGATGTGGGAGGAGTGATCATTGTAAGGGATGTGGGAGGAGTGATCATTGTAAGGGATGTGGGATGAGTGATCATTGTAAGGGATGTGGGAGGAGTGATCATTGTAAGGGATGTGGGATGAGTGATCATTGTAAGGGATGTGGGAGGAGTGATCATTGTAAGGGATGTGGGAGGAGTGATCATTGTAAGGGATGTGGGAGGAGTGATCATTGTAAGGGATGTGGGAGGAGTGATCATTGTAAGGGATGTGGGAGGATGTGGGATGTGGGAGGAGTGATCATTGTAAGGGATGTGGGAGGAGTGATCATTGTAAGGGATGTGGGAGGAGTGATCATTGTAAGGGATGTGGGAGGAGTGATCATTGTAAGGGATGTGGGAGGAGTGATCATTGTAAGGGATGTGGGAGGAGTGATCATTGTAAGGGATGTGGGAGGAGTGATCATTGTAAGGGATGTGGGATGAGTGATCATTGTAAGGGATGTGGGAGGAGTGATCATTGTAAGGGATGTGGGAGGAGTGATCATTGTAAGGGATGTGGGAGGAGTGATCATTGTAAGGGATGTGGGATGAGTGATCATTGTAAGGGATGTGGGAGGAGTGATCATTGTAAGGGATGTGGGATGAGTGATCATTGTAAGGGATGTGGGAGGAGTGATCATTGTAAGGGATGTGGGAGGAGTGATCATTGTAAGGGATGTGGGATGAGTGATCATTGTAAGGGATGTGGGATGAGTGATCATTGTAAGGGATGTGGGAGGAGTGATCATTGTAAGGGATGTGGGAGGAGTGATCATTGTAAGGGATGTGGGAGGAGTGATCATTGTAAGGGATGTGGGAGGAGTGATCATTGTAAGGGATGTGGGAGGAGTGATCATTGTAAGGGATGTGGGAGGAGTGATCATTGTAAGGGATGTGGGAGGAGTGATCATTGTAAGGGATGTGGGATGAGTGATCATTGTAAGGGATGTGGGAGGAGTGATCATTGTAAGGGATGTGGGAGGAGTGATCATTGTAAGGGATGTGGGATGAGTGATCATTGTAAGGGATGTGGGAGGAGTGATCATTGTAAGGGATGTGGGAGGAGTGATCATTGTAAGGGATGTGGGAGGAGTGATCATTGTAAGGGATGTGGGAGGAGTGATCATTGTAAGGGATGTGGGAGGAGTGATCATTGTAAGGGATGTGGGAGGAGTGATCATTGTAAGGGATGTGGGAGGAGTGATCATTGTAAGGGATGTGGGAGGAGTGATCATTGTAAGGGATGTGGGAGGAGTGATCATTGTAAGGGATGTGGGAGGAGTGATCATTGTAAGGGATGTGGGAGGAGTGATCATTGTAAGGGATGTGGGAGGAGTGATCATTGTAAGGGATGTGGGAGGAGTGATCATTGTAAGGGATGTGGGAGGAGTGATCATTGTAAGGGATGTGGGAGGAGTGATCATTGTAAGGGATGTGGGAGGAGTGATCATTGTAAGGGATGTGGGAGGAGTGATCATTGTAAGGGATGTGGGATGAGTGATCATTGTAAGGGATGTGGGAGGAGTGATCATTGTAAGGGATGTGGGAGGAGTGATCATTGTAAGGGATGTGGGAGGAGTGATCATTGTAAGGGATGTGGGAGGAGTGATCATTGTAAGGGATGTGGGAGGAGTGATCATTGTAAGGGATGTGGGAGGAGTGATCATTGTAAGGGATGTGGGAGGAGTGATCATTGTAAGGGATGTGGGAGGAGTGATCATTGTAAGGGATGTGGGATGAGTGATCATTGTAAGGGATGTGGGAGGAGTGATCATTGTAAGGGATGTGGGATGAGTGATCATTGTAAGGGATGTGGGATGAGTGATCATTGTAAGGGATGTGGGAGGAGTGATCATTGTAAGGGATGTGGGATGAGTGATCATTGTAAGGGATGTGGGAGGAGTGATCATTGTAAGGGATGTGGGATGAGTGATCATTGTAAGGGATGTGGGATGAGTGATCATTGTAAGGGATGTGGGAGGAGTGATCATTGTAAGGGATGTGGGATGAGTGATCATTGTAAGGGATGTGGGATGAGTGATCATTGTAAGGGATGTGGGAGGAGTGATCATTGTAAGGGATGTGGGATGAGTGATCATTGTAAGGGATGTGGGAGGAGTGATCATTGTAAGGGATGTGGGATGAGTGATCATTGTAAGGGATGTGGGAGGAGTGATCATTGTAAGGGATGTGGGAGGAGTGATCATTGTAAGGGATGTGGGAGGAGTGATCATTGTAAGGGATGTGGGAGGAGTGATCATTGTAAGGGATGTGGGAGGAGTGATCATTGTAAGGGATGTGGGAGGAGTGATCATTGTAAGGGATGTGGGAGGAGTGATCATTGTAAGGGATGTGGGAGGAGTGATCATTGTAAGGGATGTGGGAGGAGTGATCATTGTAAGGGATGTGGGAGGAGTGATCATTGTAAGGGATGTGGGAGGAGTGATCATTGTAAGGGATGTGGGAGGAGTGATCATTGTAAGGGATGTGGGAGGAGTGATCATTGTAAGGGATGTGGGATGAGTGATCATTGTAAGGGATGTGGGAGGAGTGATCATTGTAAGGGATGTGGGATGAGTGATCATTGTAAGGGATGTGGGAGGAGTGATCATTGTAAGGGATGTGGGAGGAGTGATCATTGTAAGGGATGTGGGAGGAGTGATCATTGTAAGGGATGTGGGAGGAGTGATCATTGTAAGGGATGTGGGAGGAGTGATCATTGTAAGGGATGTGGGAGGAGTGATCATTGTAAGGGATGTGGGAGGAGTGATCATTGTAAGGGATGTGGGAGGAGTGATCATTGTAAGGGATGTGGGAGGAGTGATCATTGTAAGGGATGTGGGAGAGAGTGATCATTGTAAGGGATGTGGGAGGAGTGATCATTGTAAGGGATGTGGGAGGAGTGATCATTGTAAGGGATGTGGGAGGAGTGATCATTGTAAGGGATGTGGGAGGAGTGATCATTGTAAGGGATGTGGGAGGAGTGATCATTGTAAGGGATGTGGGAGGAGTGATCATTGTAAGGGATGTGGGAGGAGTGATCATTGTAAGGGATGTGGGAGGAGTGATCATTGTAAGGGATGTGGGATGAGTGATCATTGTAAGGGATGTGGGAGGAGTGATCATTGTAAGGGATGTGGGAGGAGTGATCATTGTAAGGGATGTGGGAGGAGTGATCATTGTAAGGGATGTGGGAGGAGTGATCATTGTAAGGGATGTGGGAGGAGTGATCATTGTAAGGGATGTGGGAGGAGTGATCATTGTAAGGGATGTGGGAGGAGTGATCATTGTAAGGGATGTGGGAGGAGTGATCATTGTAAGGGATGTGGGAGGAGTGATCATTGTAAGGGATGTGGGATGAGTGATCATTGTAAGGGATGTGGGAGGAGTGATCATTGTAAGGGATGTGGGATGAGTGATCATTGTAAGGGATGTGGGATGAGTGATCATTGTAAGGGATGTGGGAGGAGTGATCATTGTAAGGGATGTGGGATGAGTGATCATTGTAAGGGATGTGGGAGGAGTGATCATTGTAAGGGATGTGGGAGGAGTGATCATTGTAAGGGATGTGGGAGGAGTGATCATTGTAAGGGATGTGGGAGGAGTGATCATTGTAAGTGATGTGGGAGGTGTGATCATTGTAAGGGATGGGGGAGTGATCATTGTAAGGGATGTGGGAGGAGTGATCATTGTAAGGGATGTGGGAGGAGTGATCATTGTAAGGGATGTGGGAGGAGTGATCATTGTAAGGGATGTGGGAGGAGTGATCATTGTAAGGGATGTGGGAGGAGTGATCATTGTAAGGGATGTGGGAGGAGTGATCATTGTAAGGGATGTGGGAGGAGTGATCATTGTAAGGGATGTGGGATGAGTGATCATTGTAAGGGATGTGGGAGGAGTGATCATTGTAAGGGATGTGGGATGAGTGATCATTGTAAGGGATGTGGGAGGAGTGATCATTGTAAGGGATGTGGGAGGAGTGATCATTGTAAGGGATGTGGGAGGAGTGATCATTGTAAGGGATGTGGGAGGAGTGATCATTGTAAGGGATGTGGGAGGAGTGAACATTGTAAGGGGTGTGGGAGGAGTGATCATTGTAAGTGGTGTTGGAGGACTGAACATTGTAAGGGGTGTGGGAGGAGTGATCATTGTAAGGGATGTGGGAGTAGTTATCATTGTAAGTGATGTGGGATGAGTGATCATTGTAAGGGATGTGGGAAGAGTGGCCATTGTAAGGGATATGGGATGAGTGATCATTTTAAGGGATGTGGGAGGAGTGATCATTGTAAGGGTTTGGGATGAGTGATCATTGTAAGGGATGTGGGAAGAGTGGCCATTGTAAGGGATGTGGGATGAGTGATCATTGTAAGGGATGTGGGAGGAGTGGCCATTGTAAGGGATGTGGGATGAGTGATCATTGTAAGGGATGTGGGATGAGTGATCATTGTAAGGGATGTGGGAGGAGTGGCCATTGTAAGGGATGTGGGATGAGTGATCATTGTAAGGGATGTGGGATGAGTGATCATTGTAAGGGATGTGGGATGAGTGATCATTGTAAGGGATGTGGGAGGAGTGATCATTGTAAGGGATGTGGGAGGAGTGATCATTGTAAGGGATGTGGGAGGAGTGATCATTGTAAGGGATGTGGGAGGAGTGATCATTGTAAGGGATGTGGGAGGAGTGATCATTGTAAGGGATGTGGGAGGAGTGATCATTGTAAGGGATGTGGGATGAGTGATCATTGTAAGGGATGTGGGAGGAGTGATCATTGTAAGGGATGTGGGAGGAGTGGCCATTGTAAGGGATGTGGGATGAGTGATCATTGTAAGGGATGTGGGAGGAGTGATCATTGTAAGGGGTGTGGGAGGAGTGATCATTGTAAGGGATGTGGGAGGAGTGATCATTGTTAGGGATGTGGGAGGAGTGATCATTGTAAGGGATGTGGGAGGAGTGATCATTGTAAGGGATGTGGGAGGAGTGATCATTGTAAGGGATGTGGGAGGAGTGATCATTGTAAGGGATGTGGGATGAGTGATCATTGTAAGGGATGTGGGAGGAGTGATCATTGTAAGGGATGTGGGAGGAGTGATCATTGTAAGGGATGTGGGATGAGTGATCATTGTAAGGGATGTGGGAGGAGTGATCATTGTAAGGGATGTGGGAGAGTGATCATTGTAAGGGATGTGGGAGGAGTGATCATTGTAAGGGATGTGGGAGGAGTGATCATTGTAAGGGATGTGGGAGGAGTGATCATTGTAAGGGATGTGGGAGGAGTGATCATTGTAAGGGATGTGGGATGAGTGATCATTGTAAGGGATGTGGGATGAGTGATCATTGTAAGGGATGTGGGATGAGTGATCATTGTAAGGGATGTGGGAGGAGTGATCATTGTAAGGGATGTGGGATGAGTGATCATTGTAAGGGATGTGGGATGAGTGATCATTGTAAGGGATGTGGGAGGAGTGATCATTGTAAGGGATGTGGGAGGAGTGATCATTGTAAGGGATGTGGGAGGAGTGATCATTGTAAGGGATGTGGGAGGAGTGATCATTGTAAGGGATGTGGGAGGAGTGATCATTGTAAGGGATGTGGGATGAGTGATCATTGTAAGGGATGTGGGAGGAGTGATCATTGTAAGGGATGTGGGAGGAGTGATCATTGTAAGGGATGTGGGAGGAGTGATCATTGTAAGGGATGTGGGAGGAGTGATCATTGTAAGGGATGTGGGAGGAGTGATCATTGTAAGGGATGTGGGAGGAGTGATCATTGTAAGGGATGTGGGAGGAGTGATCATTGTAAGGGATGTGGGATGAGTGATCATTGTAAGGGATGTGGGAGGAGTGATCATTGTAAGGGATGTGGGAGAGTGATCATTGTAAGGGATGTGGGAGGAGTGATCATTGTAAGGGATGTGGGAGGAGTGATCATTGTAAGGGATGTGGGAGGAGTGATCATTGTAAGGGATGTGGGAGGAGTGATCATTGTAAGGGATGTGGGAGGAGTGATCATTGTAAGGGATGTGGGAGGAGTGATCATTGTAAGGGATGTGGGAGGAGTGATCATTGTAAGGGATGTGGGAGGAGTGATCATTGTAAGGGATGTGGGAGGAGTGATCATTGTAAGGGATGTGGGAGGAGTGATCATTGTAAGGGATGTGGGAGGAGTGATCATTGTAAGGGATGTGGGAGGAGTGATCATTGTAAGGGATGTGGGAGGAGTGATCATTGTAAGGGATGTGGGATGAGTGATCATTGTAAGGGATGTGGGAGGAGTGATCATTGTAAGGGATGTGGGATGAGTGATCATTGTAAGGGATGTGGGATGAGTGATCATTGTAAGGGATGTGGGAGGAGTGATCATTGTAAGGGATGTGGGAGGAGTGATCATTGTAAGGGATGTGGGAGGAGTGATCATTGTAAGGGATGTGGGAGGAGTGATCATTGTAAGGGATGTGGGAGGAGTGATCATTGTAAGGGATGTGGGAGGAGTGATCATTGTAAGGGATGTGGGAGGAGTGATCATTGTAAGGGATGTGGGAGAGTGATCATTGTAAGGGATGTGGGAGGAGTGATCATTGTAAGGGATGTGGGATGAGTGATCATTGTAAGGGATGTGGGAGGAGTGATCATTGTAAGGGATGTGGGAGGAGTGATCATTGTAAGGGATGTGGGAGGAGTGATCATTGTAAGGGATGTGGGATGAGTGATCATTGTAAGGGATGTGGGAGGAGTGATCATTGTAAGGGATGTGGGAGGAGTGATCATTGTAAGGGATGTGGGAGGAGTGATCATTGTAAGGGATGTGGGAGGAGTGATCATTGTAAGGGATGTGGGAGGAGTGATCATTGTAAGGGATGTGGGAGGAGTGATCATTGTAAGGGATGTGGGAGGAGTGATCATTGTAAGGGATGTGGGATGAGTGATCATTGTAAGGGATGTGGGAGGAGTGATCATTGTAAGGGATGTGGGAGGAGTGATCATTGTAAGGGATGTGGGAGGAGTGATCATTGTAAGGGATGTGGGATGAGTGATCATTGTAAGGGATGTGGGAGGAGTGATCATTGTAAGGGATGTGGGAGGAGTGATCATTGTAAGGGATGTGGGAGGAGTGATCATTGTAAGGGATGTGGGAGGAGTGATCATTGTAAGGGATGTGGGAGGAGTGATCATTGTAAGGGATGTGGGAGGAGTGATCATTGTAAGGGATGTGGGAGGAGTGATCATTGTAAGGGATGTGGGAGGAGTGATCATTGTAAGGGATGTGGGAGGAGTGATCATTGTAAGGGATGTGGGAGGAGTGATCATTGTAAGGGATGTGGGAGGAGTGATCATTGTAAGGGATGTGGGATGAGTGATCATTGTAAGGGATGTGGGAGGAGTGATCATTGTAAGGGATGTGGGAGGAGTGATCATTGTAAGGGATGTGGGAGGAGTGATCATTGTAAGGGATGTGGGAGGAGTGATCATTGTAAGGGATGTGGGAGGAGTGATCATTGTAAGGGATGTGGGAGGAGTGATCATTGTAAGGGATGTGGGAGGAGTGATCATTGTAAGGGATGTGGGAGGAGTGATCATTGTAAGGGATGTGGGAGGAGTGATCATTGTAAGGGATGTGGGAGGAGTGATCATTGTAAGGGATGTGGGAGGAGTGATCATTGTAAGGGATGTGGGAGGAGTGATCATTGTAAGGGATGTGGGAGGAGTGATCATTGTAAGGGATGTGGGAGGAGTGATCATTGTAAGGGATGTGGGAGGAGTGATCATTGTAAGGGATGTGGGAGGAGTGATCATTGTAAGGGATGTGGGAGGAGTGATCATTGTAAGGGATGTGGGATGAGTGATCATTGTAAGGGATGTGGGAGGAGTGATCATTGTAAGGGATGTGGGAGGAGTGATCATTGTAAGGGATGTGGGAGGAGTGATCATTGTAAGGGATGTGGGAGGAGTGATCATTGTAAGGGATGTGGGAGGAGTGATCATTGTAAGGGATGTGGGAGGAGTGATCATTGTAAGGGATGTGGGAGGAGTGATCATTGTAAGGGATGTGGGAGGAGTGATCATTGTAAGGGATGTGGGAGGAGTGATCATTGTAAGGGATGTGGGAGGAGTGATCATTGTAAGGGATGTGGGAGGAGTGATCATTGTAAGGGATGTGGGAGGAGTGATCATTGTAAGGGATGTGGGAGGAGTGATCATTGTAAGGGATGTGGGATGAGTGATCATTGTAAGGGATGTGGGAGGAGTGATCATTGTAAGGGATGTGGGAGGAGTGATCATTGTAAGGGATGTGGGAGGAGTGATCATTGTAAGGGATGTGGGATGAGTGATCATTGTAAGGGATGTGGGATGAGTGATCATTGTAAGGGATGTGGGAGGAGTGATCATTGTAAGGGATGTGGGAGGAGTGATCATTGTAAGGGATGTGGGAGAGTGATCATTGTAAGGGATGTGGGAGGAGTGATCATTGTAAGGGATGTGGGATGAGTGATCATTGTAAGGGATGTGGGAGGAGTGATCATTGTAAGGGATGTGGGAGGAGTGATCATTGTAAGGGATGTGGGAGGAGTGATCATTGTAAGGGATGTGGGATGAGTGATCATTGTAAGGGATGTGGGAGGAGTGATCATTGTAAGGGATGTGGGATGAGTGATCATTGTAAGGGATGTGGGAGAGTGATCATTGTAAGGGATGTGGGAGGAGTGATCATTGTAAGGGATGTGGGAGGAGTGATCATTGTAAGGGATGTGGGAGGAGTGATCATTGTAAGGGATGTGGGAGGAGTGATCATTGTAAGGGATGTGGGATGAGTGATCATTGTAAGGGATGTGGGAGGAGTGATCATTGTAAGGATGTGGGAGGAGTGATCATTGTAAGGGATGTGGGATGAGTGATCATTGTAAGGGATGTGGGAGGAGTGATCATTGTAAGGGATGTGGGAGGAGTGATCATTGTAAGGGATGTGGGATGAGTGATCATTGTAAGGGATGTGGGAGGAGTGATCATTGTAAGGGATGTGGGAGGAGTGATCATTGTAAGGGATGTGGGAGGAGTGATCATTGTAAGGGATGTGGGAGGAGTGATCATTGTAAGGGATGTGGGATGAGTGATCATTGTAAGGGATGTGGGAGGAGTGATCATTGTAAGGGATGTGGGAGGAGTGATCATTGTAAGGGATGTGGGAGGAGTGATCATTGTAAGGGATGTGGGAGGAGTGATCATTGTAAGGGATGTGGGAGGAGTGATCATTGTAAGGGATGTGGGAGGAGTGATCATTGTAAGGGATGTGGGAGGAGTGATCATTGTAAGGGATGTGGGAGGAGTGATCATTGTAAGGGATGTGGGAGGAGTGATCATTGTAAGGGATGTGGGAGGAGTGATCATTGTAAGGGATGTGGGAGGAGTGATCATTGTAAGGGATGTGGGAGGAGTGATCATTGTAAGGGATGTGGGAGGAGTGATCATTGTAAGGGATGTGGGAGGAGTGATCATTGTAAGGGATGTGGGAGGAGTGATCATTGTAAGGGATGTGGGAGGAGTGATCATTGTAAGGGATGTGGGAGGAGTGATCATTGTAAGGGATGTGGGAGGAGTGATCATTGTAAGGGATGTGGGAGGAGTGATCATTGTAAGGGATGTGGGAGGAGTGATCATTGTAAGGGATGTGGGAGGAGTGATCATTGTAAGGGATGTGGGATGAGTGATCATTGTAAGGGATGTGGGAGGAGTGATCATTGTAAGGGATGTGGGAGGAGTGATCATTGTAAGGGATGTGGGAGGAGTGATCATTGTAAGGGATGTGGGAGGAGTGATCATTGTAAGGGATGTGGGAGGAGTGATCATTGTAAGGGATGTGGGATGAGTGATCATTGTAAGGGATGTGGGATGAGTGATCATTGTAAGGGATGTGGGAGGAGTGATCATTGTAAGGGATGTGGGAGGAGTGATCATTGTAAGGGATGTGGGAGGAGTGATCATTGTAAGGGATGTGGGAGGAGTGATCATTGTAAGGGATGTGGGATGAGTGATCATTGTAAGGGATGTGGGAGGAGTGATCATTGTAAGGGATGTGGGAGGAGTGATCATTGTAAGGGATGTGGGATGAGTGATCATTGTAAGGGATGTGGGAGGAGTGATCATTGTAAGGGATGTGGGATGAGTGATCATTGTAAGGGATGTGGGATGAGTGATCATTGTAAGGGATGTGGGAGGAGTGATCATTGTAAGGGATGTGGGAGGAGTGATCATTGTAAGGGATGTGGGAGGAGTGATCATTGTAAGGGATGTGGGAGGAGTGATCATTGTAAGGGATGTGGGAGGAGTGATCATTGTAAGGGATGTGGGAGAGTGATCATTGTAAGGGATGTGGGAGGAGTGATCATTGTAAGGGATGTGGGAGGAGTGATCATTGTAAGGGATGTGGGAGGAGTGATCATTGTAAGGGATGTGGGAGAGTGATCATTGTAAGGGATGTGGGATGAGTGATCATTGTAAGGGATGTGGGAGGAGTGATCATTGTAAGGGATGTGGGAGGAGTGATCATTGTAAGGGATGTGGGAGAGTGATCATTGTAAGGGATGTGGGAGGAGTGATCATTGTAAGGGATGTGGGATGAGTGATCATTGTAAGGGATGTGGGATGAGTGATCATTGTAAGGGATGTGGGATGAGTGATCATTGTAAGGGATGTGGGAGGAGTGATCATTGTAAGGGATGTGGGAGGAGTGATCATTGTAAGGGATGTGGGAGAGTGATCATTGTAAGGGATGTGGGAGGAGTGATCATTGTAAGGGATGTGGGAGGAGTGATCATTGTAAGGGATGTGGGAGGAGTGATCATTGTAAGGGATGTGGGAGGAGTGATCATTGTAAGGGATGTGGGAGGAGTGATCATTGTAAGGGATGTGGGAGGAGTGATCATTGTAAGGGATGTGGGAGGAGTGATCATTGTAAGGGATGTGGGAGGAGTGATCATTGTAAGGGATGTGGGAGGAGTGATCATTGTAAGGGATGTGGGAGGAGTGATCATTGTAAGGGATGTGGGAGGAGTGATCATTGTAAGGGATGTGGGAGGAGTGATCATTGTAAGGGATGTGGGATGAGTGATCATTGTAAGGGATGTGGGAGGAGTGATCATTGTAAGGGATGTGGGAGGAGTGATCATTGTAAGGGATGTGGGAGGAGTGATCATTGTAAGGGATGTGGGAGGAGTGATCATTGTAAGGGATGTGGGAGGAGTGATCATTGTAAGGGATGTGGGAGGAGTGATCATTGTAAGGGATGTGGGAGGAGTGATCATTGTAAGGGATGTGGGAGGAGTGATCATTGTAAGGGATGTGGGAGGAGTGATCATTGTAAGGGATGTGGGAGGAGTGATCATTGTAAGGGATGTGGGAGGAGTGATCATTGTAAGGGATGTGGGAGGAGTGATCATTGTAAGGGATGTGGGAGGAGTGATCATTGTAAGGGATGTGGGAGGAGTGATCATTGTAAGGGATGTGGGAGGAGTGATCATTGTAAGGGATGTGGGAGGAGTGATCATTGTAAGGGATGTGGGAGGAGTGATCATTGTAAGGGATGTGGGAGGAGTGATCATTGTAAGGGATGTGGGAGGAGTGATCATTGTAAGGGATGTGGGAGGAGTGATCATTGTAAGGGATGTGGGAGGAGTGATCATTGTAAGGGATGTGGGATGAGTGATCATTGTAAGGGATGTGGGAGGAGTGATCATTGTAAGGGATGTGGGATGAGTGATCATTGTAAGGGATGTGGGATGAGTGATCATTGTAAGGGATGTGGGAGGAGTGATCATTGTAAGGGATGTGGGATGAGTGATCATTGTAAGGGATGTGGGATGAGTGATCATTGTAAGGGATGTGGGAGGAGTGAGTGATCATTGTAAGGGATGTGGGAGGAGTGATCATTGTAAGGGATGTGGGAGGAGTGATCATTGTAAGGGATGTGGGAGGAGTGATCATTGTAAGGGATGTGGGAGGTGATCATTGTAAGGGATGTGGGAGGAGTGATCATTGTAAGGGATGTGGGAGGAGTGATCATTGTAAGGGATGTGGGATGAGTGATCATTGTAAGGGATGTGGGAGGAGTGATCATTGTAAGGGATGTGGGAGGAGTGATCATTGTAAGGGATGTGGGATGAGTGATCATTGTAAGGGATGTGGGATGAGTGATCATTGTAAGGGATGTGGGAGGAGTGATCATTGTAAGGGATGTGGGAGGAGTGATCATTGTAAGGGATGTGGGAGGAGTGATCATTGTAAGGGATGTGGGAGGAGTGATCATTGTAAGGGATGTGGGAGGAGTGATCATTGTAAGGGATGTGGGAGGAGTGATCATTGTAAGGGATGTGGGAGGAGTGATCATTGTAAGGGATGTGGGAGGAGTGATCATTGTAAGGGATGTGGGAGGAGTGATCATTGTAAGGGATGTGGGATGAGTGATCATTGTAAGGGATGTGGGAGGAGTGATCATTGTAAGGGATGTGGGAGGAGTGATCATTGTAAGGGATGTGGGAGGAGTGATCATTGTAAGGGATGTGGGATGAGTGATCATTGTAAGGGATGTGGGAGGAGTGATCATTGTAAGGGATGTGGGAGGAGTGATCATTGTAAGGGATGTGGGATGAGTGATCATTGTAAGGGATGTGGGAGGAGTGATCATTGTAAGGGATGTGGGAGGAGTGATCATTGTAAGGGATGTGGGATGAGTGATCATTGTAAGGGATGTGGGAGGAGTGATCATTGTAAGGGATGTGGGATGAGTGATCATTGTAAGGGATGTGGGAGGAGTGATCATTGTAAGGGATGTGGGAGGAGTGATCATTGTAAGGGATGTGGGATGAGTGATCATTGTAAGGGATGTGGGAGGAGTGATCATTGTAAGGGATGTGGGAGGAGTGATCATTGTAAGGGATGTGGGAGGAGTGATCATTGTAAGGGATGTGGGAGGAGTGATCATTGTAAGGGATGTGGGAGGAGTGATCATTGTAAGGGATGTGGGAGGAGTGATCATTGTAAGGGATGTGGGAGGAGTGATCATTGTAAGGGATGTGGGAGGAGTGATCATTGTAAGGGATGTGGGAGGAGTGATCATTGTAAGGGATGTGGGAGGAGTGATCATTGTAAGGGATGTGGGAGGAGTGATCATTGTAAGGGATGTGGGAGGAGTGATCATTGTAAGGGATGTGGGAGGAGTGATCATTGTAAGGGATGTGGGAGGAGTGATCATTGTAAGGGATGTGGGAGGAGTGATCATTGTAAGGGATGTGGGAGGAGTGATCATTGTAAGGGATGTGGGAGGAGTGATCATTGTAAGGGATGTGGGATGAGTGATCATTGTAAGGGATGTGGGAGGAGTGATCATTGTAAGGGATGTGGGATGAGTGATCATTGTAAGGGATGTGGGAGGAGTGATCATTGTAAGGGATGTGGGAGGAGTGATCATTGTAAGGGATGTGGGAGGAGTGATCATTGTAAGGGATGTGGGAGGAGTGATCATTGTAAGGGTGTGGGAGGAGTGATCATTGTAAGGGATGTGGGAGGAGTGATCATTGTAAGGGATGTGGGAGGAGTGATCATTGTAAGGGATGTGGGAGGAGTGATCATTGTAAGGGATGTGGGAGGAGTGATCATTGTAAGGGATGTGGGAGGAGTGATCATTGTAAGGGATGTGGGAGGAGTGATCATTGTAAGGGATGTGGGAGGAGTGATCATTGTAAGGGATGTGGGAGGAGTGATCATTGTAAGGGATGTGGGAGGAGTGATCATTGTAAGGGATGTGGGAGGAGTGATCATTGTAAGGGATGTGGGATGAGTGATCATTGTAAGGGATGTGGGAGGAGTGATCATTGTAAGGGATGTGGGATGAGTGATCATTGTAAGGGATGTGGGAGGAGTGATCATTGTAAGGGATGTGGGATGAGTGATCATTGTAAGGGATGTGGGAGGAGTGATCATTGTAAGGGATGTGGGAGGAGTGATCATTGTAAGGGATGTGGGAGGAGTGATCATTGTAAGGGATGTGGGATGAGTGATCATTGTAAGGGATGTGGGATGAGTGATCATTGTAAGGGATGTGGGAGGAGTGATCATTGTAAGGGATGTGGGAGGAGTGATCATTGTAAGGGATGTGGGATGAGTGATCATTGTAAGGGATGTGGGATGAGTGATCATTGTAAGGGATGTGGGATGAGTGATCATTGTAAGGGATGTGGGAGGAGTGATCATTGTAAGGGATGTGGGAGGAGTGATCATTGTAAGGGATGTGGGAGGAGTGATCATTGTAAGGGATGTGGGAGGAGTGATCATTGTAAGGGATGTGGGAGGAGTGATCATTGTAAGGGATGTGGGATGAGTGATCATTGTAAGGGATGTGGGAGGAGTGATCATTGTAAGGGATGTGGGAGAGTGATCATTGTAAGGGATGTGGGAGGAGTGATCATTGTAAGGGATGTGGGAGGAGTGATCATTGTAAGGGATGTGGGAGGAGTGATCATTGTAAGGGATGTGGGATGAGTGATCATTGTAAGGGATGTGGGATGAGTGATCATTGTAAGGGATGTGGGAGGAGTGATCATTGTAAGGGATGTGGGAGGAGTGATCATTGTAAGGGATGTGGGAGGAGTGATCATTGTAAGGGATGTGGGAGGAGTGATCATTGTAAGGGATGTGGGAGGAGTGATCATTGTAAGGGATGTGGGATGAGTGATCATTGTAAGGGATGTGGGAGGAGTGATCATTGTAAGGGATGTGGGATGAGTGATCATTGTAAGGGATGTGGGATGAGTGATCATTGTAAGGGATGTGGGAGGAGTGATCATTGTAAGGGATGTGGGATGAGTGATCATTGTAAGGGATGTGGGAGGAGTGATCATTGTAAGGGATGTGGGAGGAGTGATCATTGTAAGGGATGTGGGAGGAGTGATCATTGTAAGGGATGTGGGAGGAGTGATCATTGTAAGGGATGTGGGAGGAGTGATCATTGTAAGGGATGTGGGAGGAGTGATCATTGTAAGGGATGTGATGTAAGGGATGTGGGAGGAGTGATCATTGTAAGGGATGTGGGAGGAGTGATCATTGTAAGGGATGTGGGATGAGTGATCATTGTAAGGGATGTGGGAGGAGTGATCATTGTAAGGGATGTGGGAGGAGTGATCATTGTAAGGGATGTGGGAGGAGTGATCATTGTAAGGGATGTGGGAGGAGTGATCATTGTAAGGGATGTGGGATGAGTGATCATTGTAAGGGATGTGGGAGGAGTGATCATTGTAAGGGATGTGGGAGGAGTGATCATTGTAAGGGTGTGTGGAGGAGTGATCATTGTAAGGGATGTGGGAGGAGTGATCATTGTAAGGGATGTGGGAGGAGTGATCATTGTAAGGGATGTGGGAGGAGTGATCATTGTAAGGGATGTGGGAGGAGTGATCATTGTAAGGGATGTGGGAGGAGTGATCATTGTAAGGGATGTGGGAGGAGTGATCATTGTAAGGGATGTGGGATGAGTGATCATTGTAAGGGATGTGGGAGAGTGATCATTGTAAGGGATGTGGGAGGAGTGATCATTGTAAGGGATGTGGGATGAGTGATCATTGTAAGGGATGTGGGAGGAGTGATCATTGTAAGGGATGTGGGATGAGTGATCATTGTAAGGGATGTGGGAGGAGTGATCATTGTAAGGGATGTGGGAGGAGTGATCATTGTAAGGGATGTGGGATGAGTGATCATTGTAAGGGATGTGGGAGGAGTGATCATTGTAAGGGTGTGGGAGGAGTGACATTGTAAGGGATGTGGGAGGAGTGATCATTGTAAGGGATGTGGGAGGAGTGATCATTGTAAGGGATGTGGGAGGAGTGATCATTGTAAGGGATGTGGGAGGAGTGATCATTGTAAGGGATGTGGGAGGAGTGATCATTGTAAGGGATGTGGGATGAGTGATCATTGTAAGGGATGTGGGAGGAGTGATCATTGTAAGGGATGTGGGAGAGTGATCATTGTAAGGGATGTGGGATGAGTGATCATTGTAAGGGATGTGGGAGGAGTGATCATTGTAAGGGATGTGGGAGGAGTGATCATTGTAAGGGTGTGGGAGGAGTGATCATTGTAAGGGATGTGGGAGGAGTGATCATTGTAATGGATGTGGGAGGAGTGACAATTGTAAGGGATGTGGGAGGAGTGATCATTGTAAGGGATGTGGGAGGAGTGGCCATTGTAAGGGATGTGGGAGGAGTGATCATTGTAAGGGATGTGGGAGGAGTGACCATTGTAAGGGATGTGGGAGGAGTGATCATTGTAAGGGATGTGGGATGAGTGATCATTGTAAGGGATGTGGGAGGAGTGATCATTGTAAGGGATGTGGGATGAGTGATCATCGTACGGGATGTGGGAGGAGTGAACATTGTAAGGGGTGTGGGAGGAGTGACCATTTTAAGGGATGTGGGAGGACTGATCATTGTAAGGGATGTGGGATGAGTGATCATTGTAAGGGATGTGGGAGGAGTGATCATTGTAAGGGATGTGGGATGAGTGATCATTGTAAGGGATGTGGGAGGAGTGATCATTGTAAGGATGTGGGAGGAGTGATCATTGTAAGGGATGTGGGAGGAGTGATCATTGTAAGGGATGTGGGAGGAGTGAACATTGTAAGGGGTGTGGGAGGAGTGATCATTGTAAGGGATGTGGGAGGAGTGATCATTGTAAGGGATGTGGGATGAGTGATCATTGTAAGGGATGTGGGAGGAGTGATCATTGTAAGGGATGTGGGAGGATTGATCATTTAAGGGGTGAGGGAGGGGTGATCATTGTAAGGGGTGTGGGAGGAGTGATCATTGTAAGGGATGTGGGAGGAGTGATCATTGTAAGGGATGTGGGATGAGTGATCATTGTAAGGGATGTGGGAGGAGTGGCCATTGTAAGGGATGTGGGATGAGTGATCATTGTAAGGGATGTGGGATGAGTGATCATTGTAAGGGATGTGGGAGGAGTGATCATTGTAAGGGATGTGGGAGGAGTGATCATTGTAAGGGATGTGGGAGGAGTGATCATTGTAAGGGATGTGGGAGGAGTGATCATTGTAAGGGATGTGGGAGGAGTGATCATTGTAAGGGATGTGGGAGGAGTGATCATTGTAAGGGATGTGGGAGGAGTGATCATTGTACAGGGTGTGGGATGAGTGATCATTGTAAGGGATGTGGGAGGAGTGATCATTGTACAGAATGTGGGATGAGTGATCATTGTAAGGGATGTGGGATGAGTGATCATTGTAAGGGATGTGGGAGGAGTGATCATTGTAAGGGATGTGGGAGGAGTGATCATTGTAAGGGATGTGGGAGGAGTGATCATTGTAAGGGATGTGGGAGGAGTGATCATTGTAAGGGATGTGGGAGGAGTGATCATTGTAAGGGATGTGGGAGGAGTGATCATTGTAAGGGATGTGGGAGGAGTGATCATTGTAAGGGATGTGGGAGGAGTGATCATTGTAAGGGATGTGGGAGGTGATCATTGTAAGGGATGTGGGATGAGTGATCATTGTAAGGGATGTGGGAGGAGTGATCATTGTAAGGGATGTGGGAGGAGTGATCATTGTAAGGGATGTGGGAGGAGTGATCATTGTAAGGGATGTGGGAGGAGTGATCATTGTAAGGGATGTGGGAGGAGTGATCATTGTAAGGGATGTGGGAGGAGTGATCATTGTAAGGGATGTGGGAGGAGTGATCATTGTAAGGGATGTGGGAGGAGTGATCATTGTAAGGGATGTGGGATGAGTGATCATTGTAAGGGATGTGGGATGAGTGATCATTGTAAGGGATGTGGGAGGAGTGATCATTGTAAGGGATGTGGGATGAGTGATCATTGTAAGGGATGTGGGAGGAGTGATCATTGTAAGGGATGTGGGAGGAGTGATCATTGTAAGGGATGTGGGAGGAGTGATCATTGTAAGGGATGTGGGAGGAGTGATCATTGTAAGGGATGTGGGATGAGTGATCATTGTAAGGGATGTGGGAGGAGTGATCATTGTAAGGGATGTGGGAGGAGTGATCATTGTAAGGGATGTGGGAGGAGTGATCATTGTAAGGGATGTGGGATGAGTGATCATTGTAAGGGATGTGGGAGGAGTGATCATTGTAAGGGATGTGGGAGGAGTGATCATTGTAAGGGATGTGGGATGAGTGATCATTGTAAGGGATGTGGGAGGAGTGATCATTGTAAGGGATGTGGGAGGAGTGATCATTGTAAGGGATGTGGGAGGAGTGATCATTGTAAGGGATGTGGGAGGAGTGATCATTGTAAGGGATGTGGGAGGAGTGATCATTGTAAGGGATGTGGGAGGAGTGATCATTGTAAGGGATGTGGGATGAGTGATCATTGTAAGGGATGTGGGAGGAGTGATCATTGTAAGGGATGTGGGAGGAGTGGCCATTGTAAGGGATGTGGGATGAGTGATCATTGTAAGGGATGTGGGAGGAGTGATCATTGTAAGGGATGTGGGATGAGTGATCATTGTAAGGGATGTGGGATGAGTGATCATTGTAAGGGATGTGGGAGGAGTGATCATTGTAAGGGATGTGGGATGAGTGACCATTGTAAGGGATGTGGGATGAGTGATCATTGTAAGGGATGTGGGAGGATGAACATTATACAGGGTGTGGGAGGAGTGACAATTGTAAGGGATGTGGGAGGAGTGATCATTGTAAGGGATGTGGGAGGAGTGGCCATTGTAAGGGATGTGGGAGGAGTGATCATTGTAAGGGATGTGGGAGGAGTGACCATTGTAAGGGATGTGGGAGGAGTGACATTGTAAGGGATGTGGGAGGAGTTATCATTGTAAGGGATGTGGGATGAGTGATCATTGTAAGGGATGTGGGAGAGTGATCATTGTAAGGGATGTGGGATGAGTGATCATTGTAAGGGATGTGGGAGGAGTGGCCATTGTAAGGGATGTGGGATGAGTGATCATTGTAAGGGATGTGGGATGAGTGATCATTGTAAGGGATGTGGGAGGAGTGATCATTGTAAGGGATGTGGGAGGAGTGATCATTGTAAGGGATGTGGGAGGAGTGATCATTGTAAGGGATGTGGGAGGAGTGATCATTGTAAGGGATGTGGGAGGAGTGATCATTGTAAGGGATGTGGGAGGAGTGATCATTGTAAGGGATGTGGGAGAGTGATCATTGTAAGGGATGTGGGAGGAGTGATCATTGTAAGGGATGTGGGAGGAGTGATCATTGTAAGGGATGTGGGAGGAGTGATCATTGTAAGGGATGTGGGAGGAGTGATCATTGTAAGGGATGTGGGAGGAGTGATCATTGTAAGGGATGTGGGAGGAGTGATCATTGTAAGGGATGTGGGATGAGTGATCATTGTAAGGGATGTGGGATGAGTGATCATTGTAAGGGATGTGGGAGGAGTGATCATTGTAAGGGATGTGGGATGAGTGATCATTGTAAGGGATGTGGGAGGAGTGATCATTGTAAGGGATGTGGGAGGAGTGACATTGTAAGGGATGTGGGAGGAGTGATCATTGTAAGGGATGTGGGAGGAGTGATCATTGTAAGGGATGTGGGAGGAGTGATCATTGTAAGGGATGTGGGAGGAGTGATCATTGTAAGGGATGTGGGAGGAGTGACAATTGTAAGGGATGTGGGATGCGTGATCATTGTAAGGGATGTGGGAGGAGTGATCATTGTAAGGGATGTGGGAGGAGTGGCCATTGTAAGGGATGTGGGATGAGTGATCATTGTAAGGGATGTGGGATGAGTGATCATTGTAAGGGATGTGGGAGGAGTGATCATTGTAAGGGATGTGGGATGAGTGATCATTGTAAGGGATGTGGGAGGAGTGAACATTGTAAGGGATGTGGGAGGAGTGATCATTGTAAGGGATGTGGGAGGAGTGATCATTGTAAGGGATGTGGGAGGAGTGATCATTGTAATGGATGTGGGAGGAGTGATCATTGTAAGGGATGTGGGAGGAGTGATCATTGTAAGGGATGTGGGAGAGTGATCATTGTAAGGGATGTGGGAGGAGTGATCATTGTAAGGGATGTGGGAGGGTGATCATTGTAAGGGATGTTGGAGGAGTGATCATTGTTAGGGATGTGGGAGGAGTGATCATTGTAAGGGATGTGGGATGAGTGATCATTGTAAGGGATGTGGGATGAGTGATCATTGTAAGGGATGTGGGAGGAGTGATCATTGTAAGGGATGTGGGATGAGTGACCATTGTAAGGGATGTGGGATGAGTGATCATTGTAAGGGATGTGGGATGAGTGATCATTGTAAGGGATGTGGGAGGAGTGATCATTGTAAGGGATGTGGGAGGAGTGACATTGTAAGGATGTGGGAGGAGTGATCATTGTAAGGGATGTGGGAGGAGTGATCATTGTAAGGGATGTGGGAGGAGTGATCATTGTAAGGGATGTGGGAGGAGTGATCATTGTAAGGGATGTGGGAGGAGTGAACATTGTAAGGGGTGTGGGAGGAGTGATCATTGTAAGGGATGTGGGAGGAGTGATCATTGTTAGGGATGTGGGAGGAGTGATCATTGTAATGGGTGTGGGATGAGTGATCATTGTAAGGGATGTGGGAGGAGTGATCATTGTAAGGGATGTGGGATGAGTGATCATTGTAAGGGATGTGGGAGGAGTGAACATTGTAAGGGATGTGGGAGAGTGTCATTGTAAGGGATGTGGGAGAGTGATCATTGTAAGGGATGTGGATGAGTGATCATTGTAAGGGTGTGGGAGGAGTGATCATTGTAAGGGATGTGGGATGAGTGATCATTGTAAGGGATGTGGGAGGAGTGATCATTGTAAGGGATGTGGGAGGAGTGATCATTGTAAGGGATGTGGGAGGAGTGACCATTGTAAGGGATGTGGGAGGAGTGAACATTGTAAGGGATGTGGGAGGAGTGATCATTGTAAGGGATGTGGGAGGAGTGATCATTGTAAGGGATGTGGGAGGAGTGATCATTGTAAGGGATGTGGGGAGTGATCATTGTAAGGGATGTGGGAGGAGTGATCATTGTAAGGGATGTGGGATGAGTGATCATTGTAAGGGATGTGGGATGAGTGATCATTGTAAGGGATGTGGGAGGAGTGGCCATTGTAAGGGATGTGGGATGAGTGATCATTGTAAGGGATGTGGGAGGAGTGATCATTGTAAGGGATGTGGGAGGAGTGGCCATTGTAAGGGATGTGGGATGGAGTGATCATTGTAAGGGATGTGGGAGGAGTGCCATTGTAAGGGATGTGGGATGAGTGATCATTGTAAGGATGTGGGATGAGTGATCATTGTAAGGGATGTGGGAGGAGTGGCCATTGTAAGGGATGTGGGATGAGTGATCATTGTAAGGGATGTGGGATGAGTGATCATTGTAAGGGATGTGGGAGGAGTGATCATTGATAGGGGTGTGGGAGGAGTGATCATTGTAAGGGATGTGGGAGGAGTGAACATTGTAAGGGGTGTGGGAGGAGTGATCATTGTAAGGGGTGTGGGAGGAGTGATCATTGTAAGGGATGTGGGAGGAGTGATCATTGTAAGGGATGTGGGAGGAGTGACCATTGTAAGGGTGTGGGATGAGTGATCATTGTAAGGGATGTGGGATGAGTGACCATTGTAAGGGATGTGGGAGAAGTGGCCATTGTAAGGGATGTGGGATGAGTGATCATTGTAAGGGATGTGGGATGGAGTGATCATTGTAAGGGATGTGGGATGAGTGAACATTGTAAGGGATGTGGGATGAGTGATCATTGTACAGAGTGTGGGAGGAGTGAACATTGTAAGGGATGTGGGAGGAGTGATCATTGTAAGGGATGTGGGAGGAGTGATCATTGTAAGGGATGTGGGAGGAGTGATCATTGTACAGGGTGTGGGAGGAGTGATCATTGTAGGGATGTGGGAGGAGTGATCATTGTAAGGGTGTTGGGAAGAGAAGTGATCATTGTAAGGGATGTGGGAGGAGTGATCATTGTAAGGGATGTGGGAGGAGTGATCATTGTAAGGGATGTGGGATGAGTGATCATTGTAAGGGATGTGGGAGGAGTGATCATTGTATGGGTGTGGGATGAGTGATCATTGTAAGGGATGTGGGAGGAGTGATCATTGTAAGGATGTGGGATGAGTGAACATTGTAAGGGATGTGGGAGGGGTGACCATTGTAAGGGTGTGGGAGGAGTGATCATTGTAAGGGTGTGGAGGAGTGGCCATTGTAAGGGATGTGGGATGAGTGATCATTGTAAGGGATGTGGGAGGAGTGATCATTGTAAGGGATGTGGGAGGAGTGATCATTGTAAGGGGTGTGGGAGGAGTGATCATTGTAAGGGATGTGGGAGGAGTGGCCATTGTAAGGGATGTGGGATGAGTGATCATTGTAAGGGATGTGGGATGAGTGATCATTGTAAGGGATGTGGGATGAGTGATCATTGTAAGGGATGTGGGAGGAGTGATCATTGTAAGGGATGTGGGAGGAGTGATCATTGTAAGGGATGTGGGATGAGTGATCATTGTAAGGGATGTGGGAGGAGTGGCCATTGTAAGGGATGTGGGATGAGTGATCATTGTAAGGGATGTGGGAGGAGTGGCCATTGTAAGGGATGTGGGATGAGTGATCATTGTAAGGGATGTGGGATGAGTGATCATTGTAAGGGATGTGGGAGGAGTGGCCATTGTAAGGGATGTGGGATGAGTGATCATTGTAAGGGATGTGGGATGAGTGATCATTGTAAGGGATGTGGAGGAGTGGCATTGTAAGGGATGTGGGATGAGTGATCATTGTAAGGGATGTGGGATGAGTGATCATTGTAAGGGATGTGGGAGGAGTGATCATTGTAAGGGTGTGGGAGGAGTGACATTGTAAGGGATGTGGGAGGAGTGATCATTGTAAGGGGTGTGGGAGGAGTGATCATTGTAAGGGTGTGGGAGGAGTGATCATTGTAAGGGGTGTGTGGGAGGAGTGATCATTGTAAGGGATGTGGGAGGAGTGATCATTGTAAGGGTGTGGGAGGAGTGATATATTGTAAGGGATGTGGGAGGAGTGATCATTGTACAGGATGTGGGAGGAGTGGCCATTGTAAGGGATGTGGGAGGAGTGATCATTGTAAGGGATGTGGGAGGAGTGGATCATTGTAAGGGATGTGGGATGAGTGGATCATTGTAAGGGATGTGGGATGAGTGATCATTGTAAGGGATGTGGGATGAGTGATCATTGTAAGGGATGTGGGAGGAGTGATCATTGTAAGGGATGTGGGATGAGTGATCATTGTAAGGGATGTGGGATGAGTGATCATTGTAAGGGATGTGGGAGGAGTGATCATTGTAAGGGATGTGGGAAGAGTGATCATTGTAAGGGATGTGGGATCAGTGATCATTGTTACGGATGTGGGAGGAGTGATCATTGTAATGGGTGTGGGATGAGTGATCATTGTAAGGGATGTGGGAGGAGTGATCATTGTAAGGGATGTGGGATGAGTGATCATTGTAAGGGTGTGGGAGGAGTGATCATTGTAAGGGATGTGGGAGGAGTGAGTGATCATTGTAAGGGTGTGGGAGGAGTGATCATTGTAAGGGATGTGGAGGGTGATCATTGTAAGGGTGTGGGATGAGTGATCATTGTAAGGGATGTGGGATGAGTGACATTGTAAGGGATGTGGGAGAGTGATCATGTAAGGGATGTGGGGAGGAGTGATCATTGTAAGGGATGTGGGAGGAGTGATCATTGTAAGGGTGTGGGAGGAGTGATCATTGTAAGGGATGTGGGATGAGTGACCATTGTAAGGGATGTGGGATGAGTGATCATTGTAAGTGATGTGGGAAGAGTGGCCATTGTAAGGGATGTGGGAGAGTGATCATTGTAAGGGATGTGGGAGGAGTGATCATTGTAAGGGATGTGGGATGAGTGATCATTGTAAGGGATGTGGGATGAGTGATCATTGTAAGGGATGTGGGATGAGTGGCCATTGTAAGGGATGTGGGATGAGTGATCATTGTAAGGGATGTGGGATGAGTGATCATTGTAAGGGATGTGGGAGGAGTGGCCATTGTAAGGGATGTGGGATGAGTGATCATTGTAAGGGATGTGGGATGAGTGATCATTGTAAGGGATGTGGGGGAGTGATCTTTGTAAGGGTGTGGGAGGAGTGATCATTGTAAGGGATGTGGGAGGAGTGATCATTGTAAGGGCTGTGGGAGGAGTGATCATTGTAAGGGTGTGGGTGGAGTGAACATTGTAAGGGGTGTGGGAGGAGTGATCATTGTAAGGGAGTGGGAGGAGTGATCATTGTCAGGGATGTGGAGGAGTGATCAATGTAAGGATGTGG
>NC_054494.1:6425956-6443752 GCF_017639515.1 Carcharodon carcharias
ATGAAGACAGACCCAATCTCCTTTCCCGCAGCAAGAAAATGAAGACAAACCCAAACTCCCTTCACCCAGCAGGAGAATGAAGACAAACCCAATCTCAATTCACACAGCAGGAGAATGAAGAAAACCCAATCTCATTTCACACAGCAGGAGAATGAAGACAAAGCGAATCTCCTTTTACACAGCAGGAGAATGAAGACAAAACCAATCCCGTTTCACAAACAGAAGAATGAAGACAAACCCATCTTATTTCACACAGGAGAAGAATGAACACAAACCCAATCTCCTTTCACACAGCAGTAGAATGAAGAGAAACCCAATCTCCTTTCCAACAGCAGGAGAATGAAGAAAACCCAATCTCATTTCACACAGCAGGAGAATGAAGACAAAGCGAATCTCCTTTTACACAGCAGGAGAATGAAGACAGACCCAATCTCCTTTCCCGCAGCAAGAAAATGAAGACAAACCCAAACTCCCTTCACCCAGCAGGAGAATGAAGACAAACCCAATCTCAATTCACACAGCAGGAGAATGAAGAAAACCCAATCTCATTTCACACAGCAGGAGAATGAAGACAAAGCGAATCTCCTTTAACACAGCAGGAGAATGAAGACAAAACCAATCCCGTTTCACAAACAGAAGAATGAAGACAAACCCATCTTATTTCACACAGGAGAAGAATGAACACAAACCCAATCTCCTTTCACACAGCAGTAGAATGAAGAGAAACCCAATCTCCTTTCCAACAGCAGGAGAATGAACAAAACCCAATTTTCTTTCACACAGCAAGGGAATGTAGACAAACCCAATCGACTAACACACAGCAGGAGAAAGAAAACAAACCCAATCTCAATTCACACAGCAGGAGAATGAAGAAAACCCAATCTCATTTCACACAGCAGGAGAATGAAGACAAAGCGAATCTCCTTTTACACAGCAGGAGAATGAAGACAGACCCAATCTCCTTTCCCGCAGCAAGAAAATGAAGACAAACCCAAACTCCCTTCACCCAGCAGGAGAATGAAGACAAACCCAATCTCCTTTCACACAGCAGGAGAATGAAGACAAACCCAATCTCATTACACACAGCAGGAGAATGAAGACAAACCCAATCACCTTTCACACAGCAGGAGAATGAGGACAAATCCAATCTCATTAGACACAGCAGGAGAATGAAGACAAACCAATTCTCCTTTCACATATCAGGAGAATGAGGACAAACAAAATCTCCTTACACACAGCAGGAGAATGAAGAAAACCCAATCTCCTTTCAAACAGCAGGAGAATGAAGACAAAAACAATCTCCTTTGACATAGCAGGAGAATGAAGACAAACCCAATCTCCTTTCACACAGCAGGAGAATGAAGACAAACGCAATCTCCTTTCACACAGCTGGAGAATGAAGACAAACCCAATCTCATTACACACAGCTGGAGAATGAAGACAAACCCAATCCCCTTTCACACAGCAGGAGAATGAGGACAAGTCCAGTCTCATTACACACAGCAGGAGAATGAAGGCAAACCCATTCTCCTTTCACCTATCAGGAGAAAGAAGACAAACCCAATCTCCTTACACACAGCAGGAGAATGAAGAAAACCCAATCTCCTTTCAAACAGCAGGAGAATGAAGACAAAAACAATGTCCTTTCACACAGCAGAAGAATGAAGACAAGTCAAATCACCGTTCACACAGCAGGAGAATGAAGATAAACCCAATCTCCTTTCGCACAGCAGGAGAATGAAGAAAAAACCAATCTCCATTCACACAGCAGGAGAATGAAGACAAACACAATCTCCTTTCACACAGCAAGAGAATGAAGACAAACCCAATCGCCTTTCACACAGGAGGAGGATGAAGACAATCCCAATCTCTTTTAACACAGCAGGAGAATGAAGACAAAACCAATCTCCTTTCACAAAGCAGAATGAAATCAAACCCAACTCCTTTCACACAGCAGAAGAATGAAGACAAACCCAATCTCCATTCACAAAGCAGAAGAATGAAGACAAACTCATCTCCTTTCACGCAGCAGGAGAATGAAGACAAACCCAATCTCCGTTCATAGAGCAGGAGAATGAAGAGAAACCCAATCTCCTTTCACACATCAGGGGACTGAAGACAAACCCAACCTCCTTTCACACAGCTGGAGAATGAAGACAAACACAACCTCCTTTCACACAGCAGGAGAACGAAGAAAACCCAATCTCCTTTAAAACAGCAGGAGAATGAAGACAAATACAATCTCCTTTCACACAGCAGGAGAATGAAGACAAACCCAATCTCCTTTCACACAGCAGGAGAATGAAGACAAACCCAATCTCCTTTGACATAGCAGGAGAATGAAGACAAAGCCAATCTCCTTTCACACAGCAGGAGAATGAAGACAAACCCAATCTCCTTTAACACAGCAGGCGAATGAAGACAAAACGTATCTCGTTTCACAAACAGAAGAATGAAGACAAACCCATCTCATTTCACACAGGAAGAAGAATGAACACAAACCCAATCTGCTTTCTCACAGCAGTAGAATGAAGAGAAATCCAATCTCCTTTCCAACAGCAGGAGAATGAACAAAACCCAATTTTCTTTCACACAGCAAGGGAATGTAGACAAACCCAATCGACTAACACACAGCAGGAGAAAGAAAACAAACCCAATCTCAATTCACACAGCAGGAGAATGAAGAAAACCCAATCTCATTTCACACAGCAGGAGAATGAAGACAAAGCGAATCTCCTTTTACACAGCAGGAGAATGAAGACAGACCCAATCTCCTTTCCCGCAGCAAGAAAATGAAGACAAACCCAAACTCCCTTCACCCAGCAGGAGAATGAAGACAAACCCAATCTCCTTTCACACAGCAGGAGAATGAAGACAAACCCAATCTCATTACACACAGCAGGAGAATGAAGACAAACCCAATCCCCTTTCACACAGCAGGAGAATGAGGACAAATCCAATCTCATTAGACACAGCAGGAGAATGAAGACAAACCAATTCTCCTTTCACATATCAGGAGAATGAGGACAAACCCAATCTCCTTTCACAAAGCAGGAGAATGAAGAAAAACCCAATCTCCTTACAAACAGCAGCAGAGTGAAGACAAAGCCAACCTCCTTTCACACAGCAGGAGAATGAAGACAAAGCCAATCTCCTTTCACACAGCAGGAGAATGAAGACAAACCCAATCTCCTTTCACACAGCAGGAGAATGAAGACAAACCCAATCTCCTTTCACACAGCATGAGAATGAAGACAAACCCAATCTCCTTTCACACAGGCAGAGAATGAAGACAAACCCAATCTCATTTCACACAGCAGGAGAATGAAGACAACCCAATCTCATTCCTCAGCATGAGAATGAAGACAAAACCAACCTCCTTTCACACAGCAGCAGAATGAAGACAAACCCAATCTCATTTCACACAGCAGGAGAATGAAGAAAAACCCAATCTCCTTTCACACAGCAGGAGAATGAAGACAAACCCAATCTCCTTTCACACAGCAGGAGAAAGAAGACAAACCCAATCTCCTTTCACACAGCAGGAGAATGAAGACAAACCCAATTTCTTTCACACAGCAGGAGAATGAAGACAAACCCAATCTCCTTTCACACAGCAGTAGAATGAAGACAAACCCAATCTCCTTTCACACAGCAGGAGAATGAAGACAAACTCAATCTCCTTTCACACAGCAGGAGAATGAAGACAAACCCAATCTCCTTTCACACAGCAGGAGAATGAAGACAAACCCAATCTCCTTTCACAAAGCAGGAGAATGAAGACAAACCCAATCTCCTTCACACAGCAGGAGAATGAAGACAAACTCAATCTCCTTTCACACAGCCGGAGAATGAAGACAAACCCATCTCATTTCACACAGCAGGAGAATGAAGACAAACCCATCTCCTTTCACACAGCTGAAGAATGACGACAAACCCAAACTCCTTTCACACAGCTGGAAAATGAAGACAAACCCAATCTCATTTCACACAGCAGGAGAATGAAGACAAACCCAATCTCCTTTCACATAGCAAAAGAATGAAGACAAACCCAATCTCCTTTCACACAGCAGGAGAATGAAGACAAACCCAATCTCATTACACAATAGCAGAATGAAGATAAAACCAATCTCCATTCACACAGCAGGAGAATGAAGACAAACACAATCTCATTGCACTCAGCAGGAGAATGAAGATAAACCCAATCTCCTTCCACACAGCAGGAGAATGAAGACAATCCCAATCTCTTTTAACACAGCAGGAGAATGAAAACAAAACCAATCTCCTTTCACACAGCAGGAGAATGAAGACAAACACAATCTCCTTTCACACAGCAAGAGAATGAAGACAAACCCAATCTCCTTTCACACAGCAGGAGAATGAAGACAAACCCAATCTCCTTTCACACAGCAGGAGAATGAAGACAAACCCAATCTCCTTTCACACAGCAGGAGAATGAAGACAAACCCAATCTCCTTTCACACAGCAGGAGAATGAAGACAAACCCAATCTCCTTTCACACAGCAGGAGAATGAAGACAAACCCAATCTCCTTTCACACAGCAGGAGAATGAAGACAAACCCAATCTCCTTTCACACAGCAGGAGAATGAAGACAAACCAATCTCCTTTCACACAGCAGGAGAATGAAGACAAACCCAATCTCCTTTCACACAGCAGGAGAATGAAGACAAACCAATCTCCTTTCACACAGCAGGAGAATGAAGACAAACCCAATCTCCTTTCACACAGCAGGAGAATGAAGACAAACCCAATCTCCTTTCACACAGCAGGAGAATGAAGACAAACCAATCTCCTTTCACACAGCAGGAGAATGAAGACAAACCCAATCTCCTTTCACACAGCAGGAGAATGAAGACAAACCCAATCTCCTTTCACACAGCAGGAGAATGAAGACAAACCCAATCTCCTTTCACACAGCAGGAGAATGAAGACAAACCCAATCTCCTTTCACACGGCAGGAGAATGAAGACAAACCCAATCTCCTTTCACACAACATTAGAATGAAGAGAAAACCAATCTCCTTTCACACAGCAGGAGAATGAAGACAAACACAATCTCCTTTCACACAGCAGGAGAATGAAGACAAACCCAATCTCCTTTCACACAGCAGGAGAATGAAGACAAACCCAATCTCCTTTCACACAGCAGGAGAATGAAGACAAACCCAATCTCCTTTCACACAGCAGGAGAATGAAGACAAACCCATCTCCTTTCACATAGCAGGAGAATGAAGACAAACCCAATCTCCTTTCACACAGCAGGAGAATGAAGACAAACCCAATCTCCTTTCACACAGCAGGAGAATGAAGACAAACCCAATCTCCTTTCACACAGCAGGAGAATGAAGACAAACCCAATCTCCTTTCACACAGCAGGAGAATGAAGACAAACCCAATCTCCTTTCGACTCAGCAGGAGAATGAAGAAAGACCCAATCTCCTTTCACACAGCAGGAGAATGAAGACAAACCCAATCTCCTTTCACACAGCAGGAGAATGAAGAAAAACCAATCTCTTTCACACAGCAGGAGAATGAAGACAAACCCAATCTCCTTTCACACAGCAGGAGAATGAAGACAAACCCAATCTCCTTTCACACAGCAGGAGAATGAAGACAAACCCAATCTCCTTTCACACAGCAGGAGAATGAAGACAAACCAATCTCCTTTCACACAGCAGGAGAATGAAGACAAACCCAATCTCCTTTCACACAGCAGGAGAATGAAGACAAACCAATCTCCTTTCACACAGCAGAGAATGAAGACAAACCCAATCTCCTTTCACACAGCAGGAGAATGAAGACAAACCCAATCTCTTTCACACAGCAGGAGAATGAAGACAAACCCAATCTCCTTTCACACAGCAGGAGAATGAAGACAAACCCAATCTCCTTTCACACAGCAGGAGAATGAAGACAAACCCAATCTCCTTTCACACAGCAGGAGAATGAAGACAAACCCAATCTCCTTTCACACAGCAGGAGAATGAAGACAAACCCAGTCTCATTACACACAGCAGGAGAAGTAAGGCAAACCCAATCTCCTTTCACACAGCAGGAGAATGAAGACTAACCCAATCTCTGTTCACTCAGCAGGAGAATGAAGACAAACCCAACCCCTTTCACACAGCAGGAGAATGAAGACAAACCCAATCTACGTTCACAAAGCAGGAGAAAGGAGACAAACCAAATCTCCTTTAACACAGCAGGAGAATGAAGACAAACCCAATTTCATTACACACAGCAGGAGAATGAAGACAAACCCAATCTCCTTTACATAGCAGGAGAATGAAGACAAAGCCAATCTCCTTCACACAGCAGAGAATGAAGACAAACACAATCTCCTTTCACACAGCAGAGAATGAAGACAATCCCAATCTCTTTTAACACAGCAGGAAATGAAGACAAAACCAATCTCCTTTCACATAGCAGGAAATGATGATCAAACCCAATCTCCTTCACACAGCAGAGAATGAAGACAAACCCAATCTCCTTTCACACAGCAGGAGAATGAAGACAAACCCAATCTCCTTTCACACAGCAGGAGAATGAGACAAACCCAATCTCCTTTCACACAGCAGAGAATGAAGAAAACCAATCTCATTTCACACAGCAGGAGAATGAAGACAAACCCAATCTCCTTTCACACAGCAGGAGAATGAAGACAAACCCAATCTCTTTCACACAGCAGGAGAATGAAGACAAAACCAATCTCCTTTCACAAACAGAATGAAACAAACCCAATCTCCTTTCACACAACAGTAGAATGAAGACAAACCCAATCTCCTTTCACACAGCAGGAGAATGAAGACAAACCGAATCTCCTTTCACACAGCAGGAGAATGAAGACAAACCAATCTCCTTTCACACAGCCGGAGAATGAGGACAAACCCAATCTCTTATCACACAGCACGAGAGTGAAGACAATGCCAATCTCCTTTCACACAGAATAGAATGTAGACAAAACAACCTCCGTTCACAAATCAGGAAAATGAAGACAAACCCAAGCTCCATTCACACAGCAGGAGAATGAAGACAAACCCAATCTCCTTTCACACAGCAGGAGAATGAAGACAAACCCAATCTCCTTTCACACAGCAGGAGAATGAAGACAAACCCAATCTCCTTTCACACAGCAGGAGAATGAAGACAAACCCAATCTCCTTTCACACAGCAGGAGAATGAAGAGAAAACCAATCTCCTTTCACACAGCAGGAAAATGAAGACAAACCCAAGCTCCATTCACACAGCAGGAGAATGAAGACAAACCCAATCTCCTTTCACACAGCAGGAGAATGAAGACAAACCCAATCTCCTTTCACACAGCAGGAGAATGAAGACAAACCCAATCTCCTTTCACACAGCAGGAGAATGAAGACAAACCCAATCTCCTTTCACACAGCAGGAGAATGAAGACAAACCCAATCTCATTTCACACAGCAGGAGAATGAAGACAAACCCAATCTCCTTTCACACAGCAGGAGAATGAAGACAAACCCAATCTCCTTTCACACAGCAGGAGAATGAAGACAAATACAATCTCCTTTCACACAGCAGGAGAATGAAGACAATCCCAATCTCTTTTAACACAGCAGGAGAATGAAGACAAAACCAATCTCCTTTCACAAAGCAAGAAAATGAAGACAATCCCAATCTCTTTTAACACAGCAGGAGAATGAAGACAAACCCAATCTCCATTCACAAAGCAGCAGAATGAAGACAAACTCATCTCCTTTCACGCAGCAGGAGAATGAAGACAAACCCAATCTCCTTTCATACAGCAGGAGAATGAAGAGAAACACAATCTCCTTTCACACAGCAGGAGAATGAAATCAAACCCAATCTCGTTTCACACAGCTGGAGAATGAAGACAAACCCAATCTCCTTTCACACAGCAGGAAAATGAAGAAAACCCAATCTCCTTTCACACAGCAGGAGAATGAAGACAAACCCAATCTCCTTTCACACAGCAGGAGAATGAAGACAAACCCAATCTCCTTTCACACAGCAGGAGAATGAAGACAAACCCAATCTCCTTTCACACAGCAGGGAGAATGAAGACAAAACACACTCTCATTACACACAGCAGGAGAATGAAGACAAACCCAATCTCCTTTCACACAGCGGGAGAAATGAAGACAAACCCAATCTCCTTTCACACAGCAAGGAGATGAAGACAAAACCAATCTCCTTTCACACAGCAGGAGAATGAAGACAAACCCAATCTCCTTTAACACAGCAGGAGAATGAAGACAAAACAATCTCCTTTCACAAAGCAGGCAAATGAAGACAAACCCAATCTCCTTTCACACAGCAGGAAGAATGAAGACAAACCAATCTCCTTTCACACAGCAGGAGAATGAAGACAAACCAATCTCCTTTCACACAGCAGGAGAATGAAGACAAACCCAATCTCCTTTCACACAGCAGAGAATGAAAGCAAAACCCAATCTCCTTTCACACAGCAGGAGAATGAAGACAAACCCAATCTCCATTCACACAGCAGGAGAATGAAGAAAACCCAATCTCTCCTTCACACAGCAGGAGAATGAAGACAAAGCGAATCTCCTTTTACACAGCAGGAGAATGAGACAGACCCATTCTCCTTTCCTGCAGCAAGAAAATGAAGACAAACCCAAACTCCCTTCACCCAGCAGGAGAATGAAGAAAACCCAATCTCCTTTCACACAGCAGGAGAATGAAGACAAACCCAATCTCATTACACACAGCAGGAGAATGAAGACAAACCCAATCCCTTTCACACAGCAGGAGAATGAGGACAATCCCAATCTCATTAGACACAGCAGGCGAATGAAGACAAACCATTCTCCTTTCAATATCAGGAGAATGAGAACAAACCAATCTCCTTACACACAGCAGGAGAATGAAGAAACCCAATCTCCTTTCAAACAGCAGCAGAATGCAGACAAAAAACAATCTCCTTTGACATAGCAGGAGAATGAAGACAAAGCCAATCTCCTTTCACACAGCAGGAGAATGAAGACAAACACAATCTCCTTTCACACAGCAGGAGAATGAAGACGTAACCAATCTCCTTTCAAACAGCAGGAGAATGAAGATAAACCCAATCTCCTTTCACAAAGGAGGAGAATGAAGATAACCCCAACCTCATTTCACACAGCACGAGAATGAAGACAAACCCAATCTCATTGCACTCAGCAGGAGAATGAAGACAAACCCAATCTCCATTCACACAGCAGGAGAATGAAGACAAACCCAATCTCATTACACACAGCAGGAGAATGAAGAAAAAAACAATCTCCATTCACACAGCAGGAGAATGAAGACAAACACAATCTCCTTTCACACAGCAAGAGAATGAAGGCAAACCCAATCGCCTTTCACACAGCAGGAGAATGAAGACAATCCCAATCTCTTTTAACACAGCAGGAGAATGAAGACAAAACCAATCTCCTTTCACATAGCAGAATGAAATCAAACCCAACTCCTTTCACACAGCAGAAGAATGAAGACAAACCCAATCTCCATTCACAAAGCAGAGAATGAAGACAAACTCATCTCCTTTCACGCAGCAGGAGAATGAAGACAAACCCAATCTCTGTTCATACAGCAGGAGAATGAAGAGAAACCCAATCTCCTTTCACACATCAGGGGACTGAAGACAAACCCAACCTCCTTTCACACAGCTGGAGAATGAAGACAATCCCAATCTCTTTTAACACAGCAGGAGAATGAAGACAAAACCAATCTCCTTTCACACAGCAGGAGAATGAAGACAAATACAATCTCCTTTCACACAGCAGGAGAATGAAGACAAACCCAATCTCCTTTCACACAGCAGGAGAATGAAGACAAACCCAATCTCCTTTGACATAGCAGGAGAATGAAGACAAAGCCAATCTCCTTTCACACAGCAGGAGAATGAAGACAAACCCAATCTCCTTTCACACAGCAGGAGAATGAAGAAAAACCCAATCTCGTTTCACACAGCAGGAGAATGAAGACAAACCCAATCTCCTTTCACACAGCAGGAGAATGAAGACAAACCCAATCTCCTTTCACACAGCAGGAGAATGAAGACAAACACAATCTCCTTTCACTCAGCAGACAATGAAAGACAAACCCAATCTCCTTTCAGCACAGCAGGAGAATGAAAGACAAACCCAATCTCATTAGACTAGCAGGAGAATGAAGACAAACCCGAATCTCCTTTCACACCAGCAGGATAATGAAGACAAACCCAATCTCCTTTCACACAGCAGGAGAATGAAGACACAAACCCAATCTCCTTTCACACAGCGAGAATGAAGACAAACCCAATCTCCTTTCACACAGAAGGAGAATGAAGATAACCCAATCTCCTTTCACACAGCAGGAGGAATGAAGACAAAGCCCAATCGTCTTTCACACAGCAGGGAGAAATGAGACCAAACCAATCTCCTTCACACAGCAGAATGAAGACTAACCCAATACTCCTTTCACACAGCAGGAGAATGAAGACAAACCCAATCTCCTTTGCACACTAGCAGGAGAATGAAAACAATCCCAGTCTCATTTCACACAGCAGAGAATGAAGACAAACCCAATCTCCTTCACACAGCAGGAGAATGAAGACAAACCCAATCTCATTCACACAGCAGGAGAATGAAGACAAACCCAATCTCTTTCACACAGCAGGAGAATGAAGACAAAGCCCAATCTCCTTTTCACACAGCAGGAGAATGAAGACAAACCCAATCTCCTTTCACACAGCAGGAGAATGAAGACAAACCCAATCTCATTACACACAGCAGGAGAATGAAGACAAACCCAATCTCCTTTCACACAGCAGGAGAATGAAGACAAACCCAATCTCTGTTCACACAGCAGGAGAATGAAGACAAACCCAACCCCTTTCACACAGCAGGAGAATGAAACAAACCCAATCTCATTAGCACACAGCAGGAGAATGAAGACAAACCAATCTCCTTTCACATATCAGGAGAATGAAGACAAACCAATCTCCTTTCACACATCAGGAGAATGAAGACAAACCCAATCTCCTTTCACACAGCAGGAGAATGAATACAAACCCAATCTTCATTATGACAGCAGGAGAATGAAGACAAAAGCAATCTCCATTCACACAGCAGGAGAAAGAAGTTGAACGCAATCTCCTTTCACACAGCAGGAGAATGAAGACAAACCCAATCTCCTTTCACACAGCAGGAGATTGAAGTCAAACCCAGTCTCATTACACACAGCAGGAGAATGAAGGACAAACCCATTCTCCTTTCACCTATCAGGAGAAAGAAGACAAACCCAATCTCCTTTCACACAGCAGGAGAATGAAGACAAACCCAATCTCCTTTCACACAGCAGGAGAATGAAGACAAACCAATCTCCTTTCACACAGCAGAAGAATGAAGACAAGACCAATCTCCGTTCACACAGCAGGAGAATGAAGATCAAACCCAATCTCCTTTCACACAGCATGAGAATGAAGACAAAACCAATCTCACTTCACACAGTAGGAGAATGAAGATGAACACAATCTCCTTTCACACAGCAGGAGAATGAAGACAAACCCAATCTCCTTTCACACAGCAGGAGAATGAAGACAATCCCAATCTCTTTTAACACAGCAGGAGAATGAAGACAAAACCAATCTCCTTTCACACAGCAGGAGAATGAAGAGAAACCCAATCTCCTTTCACACAGCTGGAGAATGAAGACAAACACAACCTCCTTTCACACAGCAGGAAAACGAAGAAAACCCAATCTCCTTTAACACAGCAGGAGAATGAAGACAAACTCAATCTGCGTTCACACAGCACGAGAGTGAAGACAATGCCAATCTCCTTTCACACAGAATAGAATGAAGACAAACCCAATCTCCTTTCACACAGCAGGAGAATGAAGACAAACCCAATCTCCTTTCACACAGCAGGAGAATGAAGACAAACCCAATCTCCTTTCACACAGCAGGAGAATGAAGACAAACCCAATCTCCTTTCACAAAGCAGGAGAATGAAGACAAACCCAATCTCCTTTCACACAGCAGGAGAATGAAGACAAACCCAATCTCCTTTCACACAGCAGGAGAATGAAGAAAAACCCATCTCCTTTCACACAGCAGGAGAATGAAGACAAACCAATCTCATTCACACAGCAGGAGAATGAAGACAAACCCAATCTCTTTCACACAGCAGGAGAATGAAGACAATCCCAATCTCCTTTCACAAAGCAGAGAATGAAGACAAATCCAATTTCCTTTCACTAAGCAGAAAAGTGAAGAAAACCCAATCTGCTTTCACACAGCAGGAGAATGAAGACAAACCCAATCTCCTTTCACAAAGCAGAGGAATGAAGACAAAGCCATCTGCGTTCACACAGCAGGAGAATGAAGACAAACCCAATCTCCTTTCTCACAGCAGGAGAATGAAGACAAACCAAATCTCCTGTCACACAGCAGGAGAATGAAGAAAAACCCAATATCCTTTCACACAGCAGGAGAATGAAGACAAACCCAATCTCTTACACACAGCAGGAGAAAGAAAGACAAACCCAATCTCATTCACACAGCAGGAGAATGAAGACAAACCCAATCTCCTTTCACACAGCAGGAGAATGAAGACAAACCCAATCTCCTTTCACACAGCAGGAGAATGAAGACAAACCCAATCTCCTTTCACACAGCAGAGAATGAAGACAAACCCAATCTCCTTTCACACAGCAGGAGAATGAAGACAAACCCAATCTCCTTTCACACAGCAGGAGAATGAAGACAAACCCAATCTCCTTTCACACAGCAGGAGAATGAAGACAAACCCAATCTCCTTTCACACAGCAGGAGAATGAAGACAAACCCAATCTCCTTTCACACAGCAGGAGAATGAAGACAAACCCAATCTCCTTTCACACAGCAGGAGAATGAAGACAAACCCAATCTCCTTTCACACAGCAGGAGAATGAAGACAAACCCAATCTCCTTTCACACAGCAGGAGAATGAAGACAAACCCAATCTCCTTTCACACAGCAGGAGAATGAAGACAAACCCAATCTCCTTTCACACAGCAGGAGAATGAAGACAAACCCAATCTCCTTTCACACAGCAGGAGAATGAAGAGAAACCCAATCTCCTTTCACACAACAATAAAATGATGACAAACCCAATCAGCTTTCACACAGCAGGGGAATGAAGGGAAACCCAATCTCATTAGACACAACAGGAGAATGAAGACAAACCCAGTCTCCTTTCACACAGCAGGAGAAAGAAGACAAACCCAATCTCCTTTCACACAGCACGAGAATGAAGACAAACACAATCTCCTTTCACACAGCAGGAGAAAGAAGACAAACCCAATCTCCATTCACACAGCAGGAGAATGAAGACAAACCCAATCTCTTTCACACAGCAGGAGAATGAAGACAAACCCAATCTCCTTTCACACAGCAGGAGAATGAAGACAAACCCAATCTCCTTTCACACAGCAGGAGAATGAAGGCAAACCCAATCGCCTTTCACACAGCAGGAGAATGAAGACAAACCCAATCTCCTTTCACACAGCAGGAGAATGAAGACAAACCCAATCTCCTTTCACACAGCAGGAGAATGAAGAAAACCCAATTTCCCTTCACACAGCAGGGGAATGCAGACAAACCCAATCGGCTTTCACACAGCAGGAGAATGAAGACAAACCCAATCTCCTTTCACACAGCAGGAGAAAGAAAACAAACCCAATCTCCTTTCACACAGCAGGAGAATGAAGACAAATCCAATTTCCTTTCACTAAGCAGAAAAGTGAAGAAAACCCAATCTGCTTTCACACAGCAGGAGAATGAAGACAAACTAAATCTCCTTTCAAACAGCAGGGGAATGGAGACAAACCCAAACTCCTTCCACACAGCAGGAGAATGAAGACAAACCCAATCTCCTTTCAAACAGCAGGAGAATGAAGACAAACCCAATCTCCTTTCACACAGCAGGAGAATGAAGACAAACCCAATCTCCTTTCACACAGAAAGAAAATGAAGAAAACCCAATCTCCTTTCACACAGCAGGAGAATGAAGACAAACCCAATCTCATTTCACACAGCAGGAGAATGAAGAGAAACCCAATCTCCTTTAACACAGCAGGAGAATGAAGAAAACCCAATTTTCTTTCACACAGCAGGGGAATGAAGACAAACCCAATCGGCATTCACACAGCAGGAGAAAGAAAATAAACCCAATCTCCTTTCACACAGCAGGAGAATGAAGACAAACCCAATCTCTTTCACACAGCAGGAGAATGAAGACAAACCAATCTCATTACACTCAGCAGGAGAATGAAGACAAACCCAATCTCCTTCACACAGCCGGGGAATGAAGACAAAAGCAACCTCCTTTCACACAGCAGCAGAATGAAGACAAACCCAATCTCCTTTCAGACCGCAGGAGAATGAAGACAACCCAATCTCCTTTCACACAGCAGGAGAATGAAGACAAACCCAATCTCCTTTCACAGCAGGAGAATGAAGACAAACCCAATCTCCTTTCACACAGCAGGAGAATGAAGACAAACCCAATCTCATTTCACACAGCAGGAGAATGAAGACAAACCCAATCTCCTTTCACACAGCAGGAGAATGAAGAAAACCCTAATCTCCTTTCACACAGTAGGAGAATGAAGACACACCCAATCTCCTTTCACACAGCAGGAGAATGAAGATAAACCCTATATCCTTTCCCACAGCAGGAGAATGAAGACACACCCAATCTCATTACACACAGCAGGAGAATGATGACAAACCCAAACTCCTTTCACACAGCAGGAGAATGAAGACAAACCCAATCTCCTTTCACACAGCAGCAGAATGAAGAAAAACCAATCTCCTTTCACACAGCAGGAGAATGAAGACAAACCCAATCTCCTTTCACACAGCAGGAGAATGAAGAAAACCCAATCTCCTTTCACACAGCAGGAGAATGAAGACAAACCCAATCTCCTTTCACACAGCAGGAGAATGAAGACAAACCCAATCTCCTTTCACACAGCAGGAGAATGAAGACAAACCCAATCTCCTTTCACACAGCAGGAGAATGAAGACAAACCCAATCTCCTTTCACACAGCAGGAGAATGAAGACAAACCCAATCCCCTTTCACACAGCAGGAGAATGAGGACAAGTCCAGTCTCATTACACACAGCAGGAGAATGAAGGCAAACCCATTCTCCTTTCACCTATCAGGAGAAAGAAGACAACCCAATCGACTAACACACAGCAGGAGAATGAAGACAAACTAAATCTCCTTTCAAACAGCAGGGGAATGGAGACAAAAACAATGTCCTTTCACACAGCAGAAGAATGAAGACAAGTCAATCACCGTTCACACAGCAGGAGAATGAAGATAAACCCATCTCCATTTCGCACAGCAGGACAATGAAAACAAAACCAATCTCCTTTCACACAGCAGGAGAATGAAGACAAACACAATCTCGTTTCACACAGCAAGAGAATGAAGACAAACCCAATCGCCTTTCACACAGGAGGAGGATGAAGACAATCCCAATCTCTTTTAACACAGCAGGAGAATGAAGACAAAACCAATCTCCTTTCACAAAGCAGAATGAAATCAACCCAACTCCTTTCACACAGCAGAAGAATGAAGACAAACCCAATCTCCATTCACAAAGCAGCAGAATGAAGACAAACTCATCTCCTTTCACGCAGCAGGAGAATGAAGACAAACCCAATCTCCGTTCATACAGCAGGAGAATGAAGAGAAACCCAATCTCCTTTCACACATCAGGGGACTGAAAGAAAACCAACCTCCTTTCACACAGCTGGAGAATGAAGACAAACCCAACCTCCATTCACACAGCAGGAGAACGAAGAAAACCCAATCTCCTTTCACACAGCAGGAGAATGAAGACAAATACAATCTCCTTTCACACAGCAGGAGAATGAAGACAAACCCAATCTCCTTTCACACAGCAGGAGAATGAAGACAAACCCAATCTCCTTTGACATAGCAGGAGAATGAAGACAAAGCCAATCTCCTTTCACACAGCAGGAGAATGAAGACAAACCCAATCTCCTTTCACACAGCAGGAGAATGAAGACAAACCCAATCTCTTTTAACACAGCAGGAGAATGAAGAAAACCCAATCTCCATTCACACAGGAAGGAGAATGAAGACACCCAATCTCCTTTCACACAGCAGGAGAATGAAGACAAATCCAATCTCCTTTCACTAACAGCAGAGAATGAAGACAAACCAATCTCCTTTCACAAAGCAGGAGAAGGAAGACAACCCATTCGCTAGCACACAGCAGGAGAATGAAGACAAAGCACAATCTCATTCACACAGCAGGAAGAATGAAGACAAAACCCAATCTCATTTCACACAGCAGGCAGAATGAAGAAAAACGCAATTCCTTTCACACAGCAGGAGAATGAAGACAAACCCAATCTCCTTTGCCACAGCAAGAGAATGAAGACAAACCCATCTCCTTTCACACCAGCAGGAGAATGAAGACAAAGCCCAATCTCGCTTTCACGCAGCAGGAGAATGAAAACAAAACCCAACTCCTTTACACTCAGCAGAGAATGAAGACAAACCCAATCTCCTTGCACACAGGCAGGAGAATGAGAAAACCCAATCTCCTTCACACATCAGGAGAACGAAGACAAACCCAATTTCCTTTCACACAGCAGGAGCATGAAGGCAAACCCAATCTCCTTTCACACAGCTGGGAAATGAAGAAAACCCAATCTCCTTTCACACAGCAGCAGAATGCAGACAAACCCAATCTCCTTTCACACAGCAGGAGAATGAAGACTAACCCAATCTCCATTCACACAGCAGGAGAATGAAGACAAACCCAATCTCCTTTCACACAGCAGGAGAATGAAGACTAACCCAATCTCCTTTCACACAGCAGGAGAATGAAGGTAAACCCAATCTCCTTTCACACAGCAGAAGAATGAAGACAAGTCAAATCACCCTTCACACAGCAGGAGAATGAAGATGAACCCAATCTCCTTTCGCACAGCAGGAGAATGAAGACAAAGCCAAACGCATTACACACAGCAGTAGAATGACGACAAACCCAATTTCCTTTCACACAGCAGGAGAATGTAGACAAACCCAATCTCCTTTCACACAGAATAGAATGAAGACAAACACAATCTCCTTTCACACAGCAGGAAAATGAAGACAAACCCAATCTCCTTTCACACAGCAGGAGAATGAAGACAATCCCAATCTCCTTTCACACAACAGGAGAGTGAAGAGAAACCCAATCAGATTACACACAGCAGAGAATGAAGATCAAACCCAACTCCTTTCACACAGCAGGAGAATGAAGACAAACCCAATCTCCATTCACACAGCAGAGAATGAAGACAAACTAATCTCCTTTCACACAGCAGGAGAATGAAGACAAACCCAATCTCCTTTCACACAGCAGGAGAATGAAGACAAACCCAATCTCCTTTCACACAGCAGGAGAATGAAGACAAACCCAATCTCCTTTCACACAGCAGGAGAATGAAGACAAACCCAATCTCCTTTCACACAGCAGGAGAATGAAGACAAACCCAATCTCCTTTCACACAGCAGGAGAATGAAGACAAACCCAATCTCCTTTCACACAGCAGGAGAATGAAGACAAACCCAATCTCCTTTCACACAGCAGGAGAATGAAGACAAACCCAATCTCCTTTCACACAGCAGGAGAATGAAGACAAACCCAATCTCCTTTCACACAGCAGGAGAATGAAGACAAACCCAATCTCCTTTCACACAGCAGGAGAATGAAGACAAAC